>NC_068365.1:40205446-40415446 GCF_020536995.1 Dreissena polymorpha
GACAGGCCATCAAAAACTGTACAGTGTGACTGATTCGGAGACGGCCATCAACACTCGCCCAGTAGTGTCGAGGAGGATCGGTGTCTTTGCAGGTTAGTACGCGTTATTTTCAATTTAAATCTATGAAATGAATTCTTTGATATCCTGGCACACTTTGTCACAAAATTAGGAAATTGTGTGTTTTACATTGACTGCAGCTTGAAACCAAACTTTGTGGCGATAACTTTGACGGTTGGTGCCCGACAGTGATGCCGGCGTGGGTGAAATTAACCATTTGCAGCAAATAAAGCGAGAAAGACTATTGAAAGCTTACTCTAATTGTACTAACTTACATTAGTTGGCACAGTAATGGGCAAATGCGCACAAAAAACCTTTTTGTTTTCTCAGATACACGGAATTGAGCACCCGGGCCGACTGAACTTCCGGAGCCTGCCTAGACGGAACTCGAGCGAGGAGGAATCATAGGTCCAGGTGTGACAAAAGACTTAAAGCTCATCTGACGATAGATTTTTTTAGTCAGGAAGCCAAGTGTGTTGTTTGTCCATGCAAGCGAGCCCTTGTGTGGGTCAATGACATCAGCATTGCTGCTTCTACATGGATTTTTTACCTAAATGTGCAAAAAAAAAATATAAAAAGTTTGTTCGAATCCAGTTAAAAACCTGCTTTGATGCACAAATATTGCCATGATGATTTTTTTCACTTATTAAGCCATATGTAAGATAAGCTTTGCCTATTAGAATCGAAAGACATGCCTTGTATGGAGTCTAAGTGCTGCATGTATGATATGATGTAACCGAGTTTGGCTTTTCTACCTTAATCTTGACGCGAAACGCTGTACGCATGGCGCTTTCAACGGCAACTCTTATGAAATTAATCTGTGTGTCATTGTACCGGACTTTGTGATCTTTCTCAAAACAGATTCTACCTGTGGGAAAAGTGCCTTTATTTAAATTTGAAGGGGTTGGGTTCTCTTAAAGGTCACATAACCCCAAACCGGAAACTCCTGTTTTTAGGGTTACATGCAGTCAGTTTGATACTTAGCACACATTGTTGAGTGCATGCTGCCTAGGATTTGTAAAATACATTGCAATATGGTTGGTTTGGTATCAACTTGAAGGTATATTTGTAAGCAATAAGAAAATAAGCCATTTTTGTGCTCTATTTTGTGTTGATGGTTCCCGGCTTCGAAAGTAGGTCATACTATTTGAGCCCAAAATGGTTGTCTGCACAGCTGTCAAAACCGGTTTGCCTATTCTAAGGTAAATATTTTGAGTTTGCGCGTATAGAGATTTATGACATGCATTTTTTTCAAAAGATTATGCATTAATCTTTCCAATGATGTATGATGATATAGTGGGTATGCGCTTGATCATGGTAAAAAAATGATATCGGAACTTCAACTATTTTATATGTAATATAGAAGGAAATTAATTGCGCATGCGTAACCTTTAAGCACATCCGACCAAGTTAGTCGTCTGCCAGAATTTTGACATTTGACCATTAAAAACTCTCTGTATTGCAAAACATAACTGCCAGATGTCATTTTGACCCAAATAAGGGCTGTTTGCAATTGGGCTGTTGCACTTGGGTATAAGGGGGGGTAAATGCTGGAAAATCACACCGAAACCTGTTCCGGAGACATATTCTAAGACTACTTAAACACCCGGTATTGTTTTCAGTGCCATTTTGACATTAATTTGCATCAATCTCAATAATGAACCTAATGCATGTCTTTATTTCATCTGTATTTATTATTATTGTTTACTTTTTGAGCTTTTTCTGTTAAAAATGCCCGCCAATTTTGGACCTACACTTCTATCCGCCTTCGCCTTCAACCCATTCAGGCAGATCTACTCAGAATAACACTACTTTGCCTTATTTTACCTGTTTGGATATCTCGCTGAGTTAAGTCAAGTAAAATCAAGTATTCAGCTGAAAACACAAAAATGATAATAATATTATGCTTTCTTCCTGGAAGAATGTTGTTGCGATAGACCCTGCATGAAAAACACCAGGGAATCTGTATTTAAGTGACCTTAATATTATGCGTAAAACTAAGTGTGCATTTGTAGGCGGTGTCGAAATGGGTCTATAGCTCTGCCTGAACTGTCGTCCAATTGGTTTACAAGTCCGGCTGAAGTGACAGGCCATCAAAAACTGTACAGTGTGACTGATTCGGAGACGGCCCTCAACACTCGCCCAGTCGTGTCGAGAGGATCGGTTGTCTTTGCAGGTTAGTACGCCGTTATTTTCAAATTAAATCTATTGTAAAATGATTTCTTTGATATCCTGGCACACTTTGTCACCAAAATTAGGAAATTTGTGTGTTTTACATTGACTGCAGCTCTGAAACCAAACTTTGTGGCGATTAACTTGCCGGTGTGCCCGACAATGTGATGCCGGCGTGGGAATTAACCATTGGCAAGTAAATAATACTATTGAACCTACCTACATCCACAAAATAATAACATGCACAAAAAACCATTGGTCCGGTGCACCCCCTACAACATCGTCCGTGTCACTATACTCGTAGAACAATTTTGTTTCCACACCCTTTTATAAAGCAAAGACTATTGAAAGCTTACATAATGATCTAACTTACATTAGTGCACCGTAATGGCAAATGCGCACAAAAACTTTTTTGTTTTCTCAGATTACACGGAATTGAGCACCCGGGCCAGACTGACACTTTCCGGAGCCTGCCCTAGACGGAACTCGAGCCGAGGAATCATAGGTCCAGGTGTGACAAAAAGACTTAAAGCTCATGTCTGACGATGACTTTTTTTAGTCAGGAAGCAAAGTGTGTTGTTTTTCATGCAAGCGAGCCCTTTGTTGGGTCAAATGACATCAGCATTGCTGCTTCTACATGGATTTACCTAAAATGTGCCAAAAAAAATAAAAAAGGTTTGTTCGAATCCAGTTCAAAACTGCTTTGATGCACAAAATTGCCATTGATGATTTTTTTTCACTTATTAAGCCATATGTAAGATAAGCTTTGCCTATTAGAATCGAGAAAGACATGCCTTGTATGAGCTAAGTGTGCATGTATGATGTAACCGAGTTGGCTTTTCTACCTATTCTTGACGCGAAACGCTGTTACGCATGGCGCTTTCAACGGCCAACTTTTATGAATTAATCTGTGTGGTCGGTTACCGGAAACTTTGGATCTTCTCAAACAGATTTATACCTGTGGGAAAAAGTGCCTTTATTTAAATTTGAAGGGTGTTGGGTTCTTTAAAGCACATCCGACCAAGTTAGTCGTCTGCCAGAATTTTGACATTTGACCATTAAAAACTCTCTGTATTGCAAAACATAACTGCCAGATGTCATTTTGACCCAAATAAGGGCTGTTTGCAATTGGGCTGTTGCACTTGGGGTCATAAATAAGGGGGTAAATGCTGGAAAATCACACCGAAACCTGTTCCGGAGACATATTCTAAGACTACTTAAAACCCCGGTATTGTTTTTCAGTGCCATTTTGACATTAATTTGCATCAATCTCAATAATGAACCTAATGCATGTCTTTATTTCATCTGTATTTTATTATTATTGTTACTTTTTGAGCCTTTTTCTGTTTAAAATGCCCGCCAATTTGGACCTACACTTCTATCCGCCTTCGCCTTCAACCCATTCAGGCAGATCTACTCAGAATAACACTACTTTGCCTTATTTTACCTGTTTGGATATCTCGCTGAGTTCAAGTAAAATCAAGTATTCAGCTGAAAACACAAAAATGATAATAATATTATGCTTTCTTTCCTGGAAGAATGTTGTTGCGATAGACCTGCATGAAAAACACCCAGGGAATCTGTATTTAAGTGACCTTAATATTATGCGTAAACCTAAGTGTGCATTGTAGGCGGTGTGTCGAAATGGGTTCTATAGCTCTGCCTGAACTGTCGTCCAATTGGTTTACAAGTCCGGCTGAAGTGACAGGCCATCAAAAACTGTACAGTGTGACTGATTCGGAGACGGCCCTCAACACTCGCCCAGTCGTGTCGAGAGGATCGGTGTCTTTGCAGGTTAGTACGCCGTTATTTTCAATTAAATCTATTGTAAAATGATTTCTTTGATATCCTGGCACACTTTTTGTCACCAAAATTAGGAAATTTGTGTGTTTTACATTGACTGCAGCTCTGAAACCAAACTTTGTGGCGATAACTTTGCCGGTGTGCCCGACAATGTGATGCCGGCGTGGTGAATTAACCATTTGCAGCAAATAAAGCGAGAAAGACTATTGAAAGCTTACTCTAATTGTATCTAACTTACATTAGTTGGCACCGTAATGGGCAAATGCGCACAAAAAACCTTTTTGTTTTCTCAGATTACACGGAATTGAGCACCCGGGCCAGACTGACACTTTCCGGAGCCTGCCCTAGACGGAACTCGAGCCGAGGAATCATAGGTCCAGGTGTGACAAAAGACTTAAAGCTCATGTCTGACGATGACTTTTTTTAGTCAGGAAGCCAAGTGTGTTGTTTTTCCATGCAAGCGAGCCCTTTTGTTGGGTCAAATGACATCAGCATTGCTGCTTCTACATGGATTTTACCTAAAATGTGCAAAAAAAATATAAAAAGTTTGTTCGAATCCAGTTCAAAACCTGCTTTGATGCACAAATATTGCCATTGATGATTTTTTTCACTTATTAAGCCATATGTAAGATAAGCTTTGCCTATTAGAATCGAAAGACATGCCTTGTATGGAGTCTAAGTGCTGCATGTATGATGTAACCGAGTTTGGCTTTTCTACCTTAATTCTTGACGCGAAACGCTGTTACGCATGGCGCTTTCAACGGCAACTTTTATGAATTAATCTGTGTGTCATTGTACCGGAACTTTGTGATCTTCTCAAAACAGATTATACCTGTGGGAAAAGTGCCTTTAATTTAAATTTGAAGGGGTTGGGTTCTCTTAAAGGTCACATAACCCCAACCGGAACTCCTGTTTTTAGGGTTACATGCAGTCAGTTTGATACTTAGCACACATTGTTGAGTGCATGCTGCCTAGGATTTGTAAAATACATTGCAAATGGTTGGTTTTGGTATCAACTTGAAGGTATATTTGTAAGCAATAAGAAAATAAGCCATTTTTGTGCTCTACTTTTTGTGTTGATGGTTCCCGGCTTCGAAAGTAGGTCATACTATTTGAGCCCAAAATGGTTGTCTGCACAGCTGTCAAAACCGGTTTGCCTATTCTAAGGTAAATATTTTGAGTTTGCGCGTATAGAATTTAATGACATGCATTTTTTTCAAAAGATTATGCATTAATCTTTCCAATGATGTATGATGATATAGTGGGTATGCGCTTGATCATGGTAAAAATTGATATCGAACTTCAACTATTTATATGTAATATAGAAGGAAATTAATTGCGCATGCGTAACCTTTAAGCACATCCGACCAAGTTAGTCGTCTGCCAGAATTTTGACATTTGACCATTAAAAACTCTCTGTATTGCAAAACATAACTGCCAGATGTCATTTTGACCCAAATAAGGGCTGTTTGCAATTGGGCTGTTGCACTTGGGGTCATAAGGGGGGTAAATGCTGGAAAATCACACCGAAACCTGTTCCGGAGACATATTCTAAGACTACTTAAACACCCGGTATTGTTTTTCAGTGCCATTTTGACATTAATTTGCATCAATCTCAATAATGAACCTAATGCATGTCTTTATTTCATCTGTATTTATTATTATTGTTTACTTTTTGAGCCTTTTTCTGTTAAAAATGCCCGCCAATTTTGGACCTACACTTCTATCCGCCTTCGCCTTCAACCCATTCAGGCAGATCTACTCAGAATAACACTACTTTGCCTTATTTTACCTGTTTGGATATCTCGCTGAGTTCAAGTAAAATCAAGTATTCAGCTGAAAACACAAAAATGATAATAATATTATGCTTTCTTTCCTGGAAGAATGTTGTTGCGATAGACCCTGCATGAAAAACACCAGGGAATCTGTATTTAAGTGACCTTAATATTATGCGTAAACCTAAGTGTGCATTTGTAGGCGGTGTCGAAATGGGTCTATAGCTCTGCCTGAACTGTCGTCCAATTGGTTTACAAGTCCGGCTGAAGTGACAGGCCATCAAAAACTGTACAGTGTGACTGATTCGGAGACGGCCCTCAACACTCGCCCAGTCGTGTCGAGAGGATCGGTGTCTTTGCAGGTTAGTACGCCGTTATTTTCAATTAAATCTATTGTAAAATGATTTCTTTGATATCCTGGCACACTTTTGTCACCAAAATTAGGAAATTTGTGTGTTTTACATTGACTGCAGCTCTGAAACCAAACTTTGTGGCGATAACTTTGCCGGTGTGCCCGACAATGTGATGCCGGCGTGGTGAATTAACCATTTGCAGCAAATAAAGCGAGAAAGACTATTGAAAGCTTACTCTAATTGTATCTAACTTACATTAGTTGGCACCGTAATGGGCAAATGCGCACAAAAAACCTTTTTTGTTTTCTCAGATTACACGGAATTGAGCACCCGGGCCAGACTGACACTTTCCGGAGCCTGCCCTAGACGGAACTCGAGCCGAGGAATCATAGGTCCAGGTGTGACAAAAGACTTAAAGCTCATGTCTGACGATGACTTTTTTTAGTCAGGAAGCCAAGTGTGTTGTTTTTCCATGCAAGCGAGCCCTTTTGTTGGGTCAAATGACATCAGCATTGCTGCTTCTACATGGATTTTACCTAAAATGTGCAAAAAAAATATAAAAAGTTTGTTCGAATCCAGTTCAAAACCTGCTTTGATGCACAAATATTGCCATTGATGATTTTTTTCACTTATTAAGCCATATGTAAGATAAGCTTTGCCTATTAGAATCGAAAGACATGCCTTGTATGGAGTCTAAGTGCTGCATGTATGATGTAACCGAGTTTGGCTTTTCTACCTTAATTCTTGACGCGAAACGCTGTTACGCATGGCGCTTTCAACGGCAACTTTTATGAATTAATCTGTGTGTCATTGTACCGGAACTTTGTGATCTTTCTCAAAACAGATTATACCTGTGGGAAAAGTGCCTTTAATTTAAATTTGAAGGGGTTGGGTTCTCTTAAAGGTCACATAACCCCAAACCGGAACTCCTGTTTTTAGGGTTACATGCAGTCAGTTTGATACTTAGCACACATTGTTGAGTGCATGCTGCCTAGGATTTGTAAAATACATTGCAAATGGTTGGTTTTGGTATCAACTTGAAGGTATATTTGTAAGCAATAAGAAAATAAGCCATTTTTGTGCTCTACTTTTTGTGTTGATGGTTCCCGGCTTCGAAAGTAGGTCATACTATTTGAGCCCAAAATGGTTGTCTGCACAGCTGTCAAAACCGGTTTGCCTATTCTAAGGTAAATATTTTGAGTTTGCGCGTATAGAATTTAATGACATGCATTTTTTTCAAAAGATTATGCATTAATCTTTCCAATGATGTATGATGATATAGTGGGTATGCGCTTGATCATGGTAAAAATTGATATCGAACTTCAACTATTTTATATGTAATATAGAAGGAAATTAATTGCGCATGCGTAACCTTTAAGCACATCCGACCAAGTTAGTCGTCTGCCAGAATTTTGACATTTGACCATTAAAAACTCTCTGTATTGCAAAACATAACTGCCAGATGTCATTTTGACCCAAATAAGGGCTGTTTGCAATTGGGCTGTTGCACTTGGGGTCATAAGGGGGGTAAATGCTGGAAAATCACACCGAAACCTGTTCCGGAGACATATTCTAAGACTACTTAAACACCCGGTATTGTTTTTCAGTGCCATTTTGACATTAATTTGCATCAATCTCAATAATGAACCTAATGCATGTCTTTATTTCATCTGTATTTATTATTATTGTTTACTTTTTGAGCCTTTTTCTGTTAAAAATGCCCGCCAATTTTGGACCTACACTTCTATCCGCCTTCGCCTTCAACCCATTCAGGCAGATCTACTCAGAATAACACTACTTTGCCTTATTTTACCTGTTTGGATATCTCGCTGAGTTCAAGTAAAATCAAGTATTCAGCTGAAAACACAAAAATGATAATAATATTATGCTTTCTTTCCTGGAAGAATGTTGTTGCGATAGACCCTGCATGAAAAACACCAGGGAATCTGTATTTAAGTGACCTTAATATTATGCGTAAACCTAAGTGTGCATTTGTAGGCGGTGTCGAAATGGGTCTATAGCTCTGCCTGAACTGTCGTCCAATTGGTTTACAAGTCCGGCTGAAGTGACAGGCCATCAAAAACTGTACAGTGTGACTGATTCGGAGACGGCCCTCAACACTCGCCCAGTCGTGTCGAGAGGATCGGTGTCTTTGCAGGTTAGTACGCCGTTATTTTCAATTAAATCTATTGTAAAATGATTTCTTTGATATCCTGGCACACTTTTGTCACCAAAATTAGGAAATTTGTGTGTTTTACATTGACTGCAGCTCTGAAACCAAACTTTGTGGCGATAACTTTGCCGGTGTGCCCGACAATGTGATGCCGGCGTGGTGAATTAACCATTTGCAGCAAATAAAGCGAGAAAGACTATTGAAAGCTTACTCTAATTGTATCTAACTTACATTAGTTGGCACCGTAATGGGCAAATGCGCACAAAAAACCTTTTTTGTTTTCTCAGATTACACGGAATTGAGCACCCGGGCCAGACTGACACTTTCCGGAGCCTGCCCTAGACGGAACTCGAGCCGAGGAATCATAGGTCCAGGTGTGACAAAAGACTTAAAGCTCATGTCTGACGATGACTTTTTTTAGTCAGGAAGCCAAGTGTGTTGTTTTTCCATGCAAGCGAGCCCTTTTGTTGGGTCAAATGACATCAGCATTGCTGCTTCTACATGGATTTTACCTAAAATGTGCAAAAAAAATATAAAAAGTTTGTTCGAATCCAGTTCAAAACCTGCTTTGATGCACAAATATTGCCATTGATGATTTTTTTCACTTATTAAGCCATATGTAAGATAAGCTTTGCCTATTAGAATCGAAAGACATGCCTTGTATGGAGTCTAAGTGCTGCATGTATGATGTAACCGAGTTTGGCTTTTCTACCTTAATTCTTGACGCGAAACGCTGTTACGCATGGCGCTTTCAACGGCAACTTTTATGAATTAATCTGTGTGTCATTGTACCGGAACTTTGTGATCTTTCTCAAAACAGATTATACCTGTGGGAAAAGTGCCTTTAATTTAAATTTGAAGGGGTTGGGTTCTCTTAAAGGTCACATAACCCCAACCGGAACTCCTGTTTTTAGGGTTACATGCAGTCAGTTTGATACTTAGCACACATTGTTGAGTGCATGCTGCCTAGGATTTGTAAAATACATTGCAAATGGTTGGTTTTGGTATCAACTTGAAGGTATATTTGTAAGCAATAAGAAAATAAGCCATTTTTGTGCTCTACTTTTTGTGTTGATGGTTCCCGGCTTCGAAAGTAGGTCATACTATTTGAGCCCAAAATGGTTGTCTGCACAGCTGTCAAAACCGGTTTGCCTATTCTAAGGTAAATATTTTGAGTTTGCGCGTATAGAATTTAATGACATGCATTTTTTTCAAAAGATTATGCATTAATCTTTCCAATGATGTATGATGATATAGTGGGTATGCGCTTGATCATGGTAAAAATTGATATCGAACTTCAACTATTTTATATGTAATATAGAAGGAAATTAATTGCGCATGCGTAACCTTTAAGCACATCCGACCAAGTTAGTCGTCTGCCAGAATTTTGACATTTGACCATTAAAAACTCTCTGTATTGCAAAACATAACTGCCAGATGTCATTTTGACCCAAATAAGGGCTGTTTGCAATTGGGCTGTTGCACTTGGGGTCATAAGGGGGGTAAATGCTGGAAAATCACACCGAAACCTGTTCCGGAGACATATTCTAAGACTACTTAAACACCCGGTATTGTTTTTCAGTGCCATTTTGACATTAATTTGCATCAATCTCAATAATGAACCTAATGCATGTCTTTATTTCATCTGTATTTATTATTATTGTTTACTTTTTGAGCCTTTTTCTGTTAAAAATGCCCGCCAATTTTGGACCTACACTTCTATCCGCCTTCGCCTTCAACCCATTCAGGCAGATCTACTCAGAATAACACTACTTTGCCTTATTTTACCTGTTTGGATATCTCGCTGAGTTCAAGTAAAATCAAGTATTCAGCTGAAAACACAAAAATGATAATAATATTATGCTTTCTTTCCTGGAAGAATGTTGTTGCGATAGACCCTGCATGAAAAACACCAGGGAATCTGTATTTAAGTGACCTTAATATTATGCGTAAACCTAAGTGTGCATTTGTAGGCGGTGTCGAAATGGGTCTATAGCTCTGCCTGAACTGTCGTCCAATTGGTTTACAAGTCCGGCTGAAGTGACAGGCCATCAAAAACTGTACAGTGTGACTGATTCGGAGACGGCCCTCAACACTCGCCCAGTCGTGTCGAGAGGATCGGTGTCTTTGCAGGTTAGTACGCCGTTATTTTCAATTAAATCTATTGTAAAATGATTTCTTTGATATCCTGGCACACTTTTGTCACCAAAATTAGGAAATTTGTGTGTTTTACATTGACTGCAGCTCTGAAACCAAACTTTGTGGCGATAACTTTGCCGGTGTGCCCGACAATGTGATGCCGGCGTGGTGAATTAACCATTTGCAGCAAATAAAGCGAGAAAGACTATTGAAAGCTTACTCTAATTGTATCTAACTTACATTAGTTGGCACCGTAATGGGCAAATGCGCACAAAAAACCTTTTTTGTTTTCTCAGATTACACGGAATTGAGCACCCGGGCCAGACTGACACTTTCCGGAGCCTGCCCTAGACGGAACTCGAGCCGAGGAATCATAGGTCCAGGTGTGACAAAAGACTTAAAGCTCATGTCTGACGATGACTTTTTTTAGTCAGGAAGCCAAGTGTGTTGTTTTTCCATGCAAGCGAGCCCTTTTGTTGGGTCAAATGACATCAGCATTGCTGCTTCTACATGGATTTTACCTAAAATGTGCAAAAAAAATATAAAAAGTTTGTTCGAATCCAGTTCAAAACCTGCTTTGATGCACAAATATTGCCATTGATGATTTTTTTCACTTATTAAGCCATATGTAAGATAAGCTTTGCCTATTAGAATCGAAAGACATGCCTTGTATGGAGTCTAAGTGCTGCATGTATGATGTAACCGAGTTTGGCTTTTCTACCTTAATTCTTGACGCGAAACGCTGTTACGCATGGCGCTTTCAACGGCAACTTTTATGAATTAATCTGTGTGTCATTGTACCGGAACTTTGTGATCTTTCTCAAAACAGATTATACCTGTGGGAAAAGTGCCTTTAATTTAAATTTGAAGGGGTTGGGTTCTCTTAAAGGTCACATAACCCCAAACCGGAACTCCTGTTTTTAGGGTTACATGCAGTCAGTTTGATACTTAGCACACATTGTTGAGTGCATGCTGCCTAGGATTTGTAAAATACATTGCAAATGGTTGGTTTTGGTATCAACTTGAAGGTATATTTGTAAGCAATAAGAAAATAAGCCATTTTTGTGCTCTACTTTTTGTGTTGATGGTTCCCGGCTTCGAAAGTAGGTCATACTATTTGAGCCCAAAATGGTTGTCTGCACAGCTGTCAAAACCGGTTTGCCTATTCTAAGGTAAATATTTTGAGTTTGCGCGTATAGAATTTAATGACATGCATTTTTTTCAAAAGATTATGCATTAATCTTTCCAATGATGTATGATGATATAGTGGGTATGCGCTTGATCATGGTAAAAATTGATATCGAACTTCAACTATTTTATATGTAATATAGAAGGAAATTAATTGCGCATGCGTAACCTTTAAGCACATCCGACCAAGTTAGTCGTCTGCCAGAATTTTGACATTTGACCATTAAAAACTCTCTGTATTGCAAAACATAACTGCCAGATGTCATTTTGACCCAAATAAGGGCTGTTTGCAATTGGGCTGTTGCACTTGGGGTCATAAGGGGGGTAAATGCTGGAAAATCACACCGAAACCTGTTCCGGAGACATATTCTAAGACTACTTAAACACCCGGTATTGTTTTTCAGTGCCATTTTGACATTAATTTGCATCAATCTCAATAATGAACCTAATGCATGTCTTTATTTCATCTGTATTTATTATTATTGTTTACTTTTTGAGCCTTTTTCTGTTAAAAATGCCCGCCAATTTTGGACCTACACTTCTATCCGCCTTCGCCTTCAACCCATTCAGGCAGATCTACTCAGAATAACACTACTTTGCCTTATTTTACCTGTTTGGATATCTCGCTGAGTTCAAGTAAAATCAAGTATTCAGCTGAAAACACAAAAATGATAATAATATTATGCTTTCTTTCCTGGAAGAATGTTGTTGCGATAGACCCTGCATGAAAAACACCAGGGAATCTGTATTTAAGTGACCTTAATATTATGCGTAAACCTAAGTGTGCATTTGTAGGCGGTGTCGAAATGGGTCTATAGCTCTGCCTGAACTGTCGTCCAATTGGTTTACAAGTCCGGCTGAAGTGACAGGCCATCAAAAACTGTACAGTGTGACTGATTCGGAGACGGCCCTCAACACTCGCCCAGTCGTGTCGAGAGGATCGGTGTCTTTGCAGGTTAGTACGCCGTTATTTTCAATTAAATCTATTGTAAAATGATTTCTTTGATATCCTGGCACACTTTTGTCACCAAAATTAGGAAATTTGTGTGTTTTACATTGACTGCAGCTCTGAAACCAAACTTTGTGGCGATAACTTTGCCGGTGTGCCCGACAATGTGATGCCGGCGTGGTGAATTAACCATTTGCAGCAAATAAAGCGAGAAAGACTATTGAAAGCTTACTCTAATTGTATCTAACTTACATTAGTTGGCACCGTAATGGGCAAATGCGCACAAAAAACCTTTTTTGTTTTCTCAGATTACACGGAATTGAGCACCCGGGCCAGACTGACACTTTCCGGAGCCTGCCCTAGACGGAACTCGAGCCGAGGAATCATAGGTCCAGGTGTGACAAAAGACTTAAAGCTCATGTCTGACGATGACTTTTTTTAGTCAGGAAGCCAAGTGTGTTGTTTTTCCATGCAAGCGAGCCCTTTTGTTGGGTCAAATGACATCAGCATTGCTGCTTCTACATGGATTTTACCTAAAATGTGCAAAAAAAATATAAAAAGTTTGTTCGAATCCAGTTCAAAACCTGCTTTGATGCACAAATATTGCCATTGATGATTTTTTTCACTTATTAAGCCATATGTAAGATAAGCTTTGCCTATTAGAATCGAAAGACATGCCTTGTATGGAGTCTAAGTGCTGCATGTATGATGTAACCGAGTTTGGCTTTTCTACCTTAATTCTTGACGCGAAACGCTGTTACGCATGGCGCTTTCAACGGCAACTTTTATGAATTAATCTGTGTGTCATTGTACCGGAACTTTGTGATCTTTCTCAAAACAGATTATACCTGTGGGAAAAGTGCCTTTAATTTAAATTTGAAGGGGTTGGGTTCTCTTAAAGCACATCCGACCAAGTTAGTCGTCTGCCAGAATTTTGACATTTGACCATTAAAAACTCTCTGTATTGCAAAACATAACTGCCAGATGTCATTTTGACCCAAATAAGGGCTGTTTGCAATTGGGCTGTTGCACTTGGGGTCATAAGGGGGGTAAATGCTGGAAAATCACACCGAAACCTGTTCCGGAGACATATTCTAAGACTACTTAAACACCCGGTATTGTTTTTCAGTGCCATTTTGACATTAATTTGCATCAATCTCAATAATGAACCTAATGCATGTCTTTATTTCATCTGTATTTATTATTATTGTTTACTTTTTGAGCCTTTTTCTGTTAAAAATGCCCGCCAATTTTGGACCTACACTTCTATCCGCCTTCGCCTTCAACCCATTCAGGCAGATCTACTCAGAATAACACTACTTTGCCTTATTTTACCTGTTTGGATATCTCGCTGAGTTCAAGTAAAATCAAGTATTCAGCTGAAAACACAAAAATGATAATAATATTATGCTTTCTTTCCTGGAAGAATGTTGTTGCGATAGACCCTGCATGAAAAACACCAGGGAATCTGTATTTAAGTGACCTTAATATTATGCGTAAACCTAAGTGTGCATTTGTAGGCGGTGTCGAAATGGGTCTATAGCTCTGCCTGAACTGTCGTCCAATTGGTTTACAAGTCCGGCTGAAGTGACAGGCCATCAAAAACTGTACAGTGTGACTGATTCGGAGACGGCCCTCAACACTCGCCCAGTCTGTGTCGAGAGGATCGGTGTCTTTGCAGGTTAGTACGCCGTTATTTTCAATTAAATCTATTGTAAAATGATTTCTTTGATATCCTGGCACACTTTTGTCACCAAAATTAGGAAATTTGTGTGTTTTACATTGACTGCAGCTCTGAAACCAAACTTTGTGGCGATAACTTTGCCGGTGTGCCCGACAATGTGATGCCGGCGTGGTGAATTAACCATTTGCAGCAAATAAAGCGAGAAAGACTATTGAAAGCTTACTCTAATTGTATCTAACTTACATTAGTTGGCACCGTAATGGGCAAATGCGCACAAAAAACCTTTTTTGTTTTCTCAGATTACACGGAATTGAGCACCCGGGCCAGACTGACACTTTCCGGAGCCTGCCCTAGACGGAACTCGAGCCGAGGAATCATAGGTCCAGGTGTGACAAAAGACTTAAAGCTCATGTCTGACGATGACTTTTTTTAGTCAGGAAGCCAAGTGTGTTGTTTTTCCATGCAAGCGAGCCCTTTTGTTGGGTCAAATGACATCAGCATTGCTGCTTCTACATGGATTTTACCTAAAATGTGCAAAAAAAATATAAAAAGTTTGTTCGAATCCAGTTCAAAACCTGCTTTGATGCACAAATATTGCCATTGATGATTTTTTTCACTTATTAAGCCATATGTAAGATAAGCTTTGCCTATTAGAATCGAAAGACATGCCTTGTATGGAGTCTAAGTGCTGCATGTATGATGTAACCGAGTTTGGCTTTTCTACCTTAATTCTTGACGCGAAACGCTGTTACGCATGGCGCTTTCAACGGCAACTTTTATGAATTAATCTGTGTGTCATTGTACCGGAACTTTGTGATCTTTCTCAAAACAGATTATACCTGTGGGAAAAGTGCCTTTAATTTAAATTTGAAGGGGTTGGGTTCTCTTAAAGGTCACATAACCCCAAACCGGAACTCCTGTTTTTAGGGTTACATGCAGTCAGTTTGATACTTAGCACACATTGTTGAGTGCATGCTGCCTAGGATTTGTAAAATACATTGCAAATGGTTGGTTTTGGTATCAACTTGAAGGTATATTTGTAAGCAATAAGAAAATAAGCCATTTTTGTGCTCTACTTTTTGTGTTGATGGTTCCCGGCTTCGAAAGTAGGTCATACTATTTGAGCCCAAAATGGTTGTCTGCACAGCTGTCAAAACCGGTTTGCCTATTCTAAGGTAAATATTTTGAGTTTGCGCGTATAGAATTTAATGACATGCATTTTTTTCAAAAGATTATGCATTAATCTTTCCAATGATGTATGATGATATAGTGGGTATGCGCTTGATCATGGTAAAAATTGATATCGAACTTCAACTATTTTATATGTAATATAGAAGGAAATTAATTGCGCATGCGTAACCTTTAAGCACATCCGACCAAGTTAGTCGTCTGCCAGAATTTTGACATTTGACCATTAAAAACTCTCTGTATTGCAAAACATAACTGCCAGATGTCATTTTGACCCAAATAAGGGCTGTTTGCAATTGGGCTGTTGCACTTGGGGTCATAAGGGGGGTAAATGCTGGAAAATCACACCGAAACCTGTTCCGGAGACATATTCTAAGACTACTTAAACACCCGGTATTGTTTTTCAGTGCCATTTTGACATTAATTTGCATCAATCTCAATAATGAACCTAATGCATGTCTTTATTTCATCTGTATTTATTATTATTGTTTACTTTTTGAGCCTTTTTCTGTTAAAAATGCCCGCCAATTTTGGACCTACACTTCTATCCGCCTTCGCCTTCAACCCATTCAGGCAGATCTACTCAGAATAACACTACTTTGCCTTATTTTACCTGTTTGGATATCTCGCTGAGTTCAAGTAAAATCAAGTATTCAGCTGAAAACACAAAAATGATAATAATATTATGCTTTCTTTCCTGGAAGAATGTTGTTGCGATAGACCCTGCATGAAAAACACCAGGGAATCTGTATTTAAGTGACCTTAATATTATGCGTAAACCTAAGTGTGCATTTGTAGGCGGTGTCGAAATGGGTCTATAGCTCTGCCTGAACTGTCGTCCAATTGGTTTACAAGTCCGGCTGAAGTGACAGGCCATCAAAAACTGTACAGTGTGACTGATTCGGAGACGGCCCTCAACACTCGCCCAGTCGTGTCGAGAGGATCGGTGTCTTTGCAGGTTAGTACGCCGTTATTTTCAATTAAATCTATTGTAAAATGATTTCTTTGATATCCTGGCACACTTTTGTCACCAAAATTAGGAAATTTGTGTGTTTTACATTGACTGCAGCTCTGAAACCAAACTTTGTGGCGATAACTTTGCCGGTGTGCCCGACAATGTGATGCCGGCGTGGTGAATTAACCATTTGCAGCAAATAAAGCGAGAAAGACTATTGAAAGCTTACTCTAATTGTATCTAACTTACATTAGTTGGCACCGTAATGGGCAAATGCGCACAAAAAACCTTTTTTGTTTTCTCAGATTACACGGAATTGAGCACCCGGGCCAGACTGACACTTTCCGGAGCCTGCCCTAGACGGAACTCGAGCCGAGGAATCATAGGTCCAGGTGTGACAAAAGACTTAAAGCTCATGTCTGACGATGACTTTTTTTAGTCAGGAAGCCAAGTGTGTTGTTTTTCCATGCAAGCGAGCCCTTTTGTTGGGTCAAATGACATCAGCATTGCTGCTTCTACATGGATTTTACCTAAAATGTGCAAAAAAAATATAAAAAGTTTGTTCGAATCCAGTTCAAAACCTGCTTTGATGCACAAATATTGCCATTGATGATTTTTTTCACTTATTAAGCCATATGTAAGATAAGCTTTGCCTATTAGAATCGAAAGACATGCCTTGTATGGAGTCTAAGTGCTGCATGTATGATGTAACCGAGTTTGGCTTTTCTACCTTAATTCTTGACGCGAAACGCTGTTACGCATGGCGCTTTCAACGGCAACTTTTATGAATTAATCTGTGTGTCATTGTACCGGAACTTTGTGATCTTTCTCAAAACAGATTATACCTGTGGGAAAAGTGCCTTTAATTTAAATTTGAAGGGGTTGGGTTCTCTTAAAGGTCACATAACCCCAAACCGGAACTCCTGTTTTTAGGGTTACATGCAGTCAGTTTGATACTTAGCACACATTGTTGAGTGCATGCTGCCTAGGATTTGTAAAATACATTGCAAATGGTTGGTTTTGGTATCAACTTGAAGGTATATTTGTAAGCAATAAGAAAATAAGCCATTTTTGTGCTCTACTTTTTGTGTTGATGGTTCCCGGCTTCGAAAGTAGGTCATACTATTTGAGCCCAAAATGGTTGTCTGCACAGCTGTCAAAACCGGTTTGCCTATTCTAAGGTAAATATTTTGAGTTTGCGCGTATAGAATTTAATGACATGCATTTTTTTCAAAAGATTATGCATTAATCTTTCCAATGATGTATGATGATATAGTGGGTATGCGCTTGATCATGGTAAAAATTGATATCGAACTTCAACTATTTTATATGTAATATAGAAGGAAATTAATTGCGCATGCGTAACCTTAATGATTAAGTGAACGCACATGAAACATGGATTTTAGTAACGAATATAACACTTATCATGCAATAAAAAGGGTAAAAATGTGTTTCTTACATATATTATTGTGCAATAACTATACATTTACTAAGGTCTTATTCCTACAATGTCAGTTTCTCAAACAAATGAATCGTAAACTGTACATTTTGTCAAGAAATTGACCTTATCGCGATGACGTCACAAAAGGGGCAGTCCCTTAGCGACGGTGAAAACAATGCCCTAGATACGGTCGATTTACTACGCTGATTGAGCACCTGTGCTGATATTTCGTCAATTGCATTCCTATTGGGAAGTCGATAGGTAATTAAATGTCCTGTAATTGGTGTTTAAAATGTCTTTTGACTATTATAAGGGTTAGATTGCACTTCGAAAGCCCGATATGATCAGAAAATAAAACTAATTGGACTTAATGAATGTCCGTACAAATTGCAAGCTGGATGTTGGAAAAATGACCCGACCAAGTGGCCGATGATCGAGTACGGCGACATTCATGATTAACTTTCTCACTGAGACACTGGGTAAATTCGTTTATTCTGTAATAATGGGAGTATCCTTGTAGATGTTGATGTAATGAGTATTGTCGTTCTTTTCAGGGTTCATTCATCTTCAAACATTATAATTATATTTCTACTATGTCAATTTATCATGCTAATGTGAAGCTGTAAAATACGTAGGGACATCTGGTACATCACTTACTGAAAGCCTTAGTTGTGTTCATTGTAATGAGTACGAGTGACAAATATTAAAATTAACACACATATATCTGCACATATATCTGTATAAATATTTGTTTTTCAAACATTATTTACCCCCGTTGCTGTCAAACGTAATTTCTTTTTATGATATCGATCGTTTATTGTCGAAATATTAAATCTTAATACGGAATGACGTCTTTTTAATTAACTGATACACGCTAAATACGTTACTTGTTTTTTTACATAATTTTTATAATTATTAAATACTTTAATAAATTAATCGGGCTAGTATCTTTACGGTGTAAATTTCTGATAATCTAAATTGGACATGACTTTATATTTGACCATATGTCACATATCTAATTTAAGCAACTGTTAAGTACATCGGCGTTAATTATTCATCCAAATGACTGCTTAATACTACCAGAAAGAGGAGACATGGTGGCATCTATCGTGTTAAATGACACTGTCTGGACCACCAAGTGTGGTTTATGACACTTTTTTGTCAGTTAAGTTTGGACAATATTTGATCAAAACGAGATAATCGGATTATGCAAAACAAAGGGGCAATTAAACACCAGAATACAAAAGCTTACACGATTTTAAGACTGATGAAAACAATCAAATGAAAAATATTGCCTTTAATTTAATTAAATGTTTATTTAAGGTGTCAACGTGTTTTATAAAGCAACTGTATATTCAATTATTTCGGCATTAAAAATTTGACTTAAATGACTGCTCAGTATGACAAGAGATGACATAGAGGTATCATAAATTGTGTTTAATGACCACATGTGGTTTATGCAGAGCCCCAAGTATAGGTCCCCAGCTGGCTTTATGACACCGTGTTTTCTTTGTCTGGACAGTATCCGATCATAACGAGATAATCGGTTTGTGATGAAGAAAGGGGCATTCAAATACCTAACATGCGGAAACAAAAAGTGTCGAAATTGGTGTGAATTAAATAAAAACAATAACATTTATCACGAGAATTTATTTAATGCGTAACAAGGTAATAAGGTAACAAATATAGAGGTTCAAATCAGCTACTATATGTTGCATATATTTGAAATTTATTGGTTGTTTGTTTTCATCCTTATTTGTGTTCGTTCATTAAATTAAATTTATTATGAAAGAATTTCTATTTCTGGGTATTTTTATTCTGAAAAATGGTCGCGAAGATGCGCCTTAACTTATGAAAATTGCGAGCAGTGTTAAATATTTCAATGCAAATAAAATGGCGACAGCGCTTTTGTTTTCACCGTCGTCAAGGGGCATGTAACTCTAACTGACGCAAGTGCCCGGATGTTGCGATAAGGTCAATATGAATGAGTTGCTCCCCTTTTCATTTAATTGAATCTACATACATTTTCTTTAAATATCGTTTGGTGACCTTGTGAAGAGATTCACCTAATATCGATGATTTTGTTTACATCAATCAATGTTGTTCACTATTGCATACTCTTAGGCGTTACTCATTTTGCAAAATTAGGTTATAGCTTTTAATGCAAGTTTGAAATAAAGACAACCCATTCAAATTTAGAAAGAGTGTGTCTTTACTCAAAGGTCAAGATGTGTGTGCACTGTTCATCATACTCTCTATGTTATAGAGATAACTTAGACACAAACAACAACAAAATGTCCATTTTAGACATTCTAAAAGTATAGAAATTATGATGAAAATGGTATATAATGAGAATGGGTTTTAATCACGTCATACCCTGTTTCCCATGTAATATAACCACAGCGATTTTGTTTGTCCTATTGGGAAAAGTTCCCGTACCGGTCCAATTGGGGAAAATTGAGTCGTGAAAACCTCAAAATTAGGAAAATTTGAGTCATGAAAAAATTGAAATTGGGAAAAATGCGTCGTGAAATCTTCGAATTGGGAAATTAGTGTATTTGATTTTTTGCTAACGAATACCTTAAAATTGAAAATAACTGATGTCAAATTGATAATATTATATTTACTAATGTTCTAGCCATAGCGCTGCATAAGTAAATTAATTAAAGTTCATTAAAAAAATAGCCTTCATTTGGGAAATATGTATTTTTCCCGGATTGGGAAAGCGCCGTTTTCCGGTACTTTTCAAAGAAGGAAACAAATCGCTGAACCATTACAAATATTTTTATCTTACACACGTGTAACATACTTTTTAAACGTTTTCATTTGTTTATTTTTCATGTGATTGACCAATCGCATTCTGTTATTTTGCTGAAATAACATTGCAACGTCAAATTACATCACGAAATGTAAACAACATTTGGGATGTATCATTATGTTTGCGTAATATTTATTTAATTTGCTCGCCAATAGCTCGCTTACTATCAAAATTCCTGAACTCTTTTAATAAATTATGTTATGATATGACAACTCGTGCCAGATCCTATATATATAAAATAAAAATTGCTATCAATATTATACTATATTAAAATTGTTGGAAAATTTATGATAACCACTACAATTAGAACATTATTTTATGATGGAAATTCCCTTAAGAAAACTTTTATCTTTTTTAAACCATAAACTATTTCAAAATATACAATAAGATAATTGATGAAATTAAATGAAAAATAAATCCGCAAGCAATACTTTTTACTCATGACATGAAGACAGCGCTGTTGGCCCGTACTTTGTTGTTGATGCATTACTTGTTACCCTAGCAGTTCACACGGTGTTAACCTGTCCCTTACCTTAACATCGGTATAGAACACTAATGCGCTTTTTCGGCGTTGCTGTTTTACCCAGCTTTTCATCTTTAATGACCATTACCATGAATTACACCAGCAGACATAATTGAATACATTCAAATATTTAAGTGGTTGATTTGAGAGAAATCCCTTGAACTTTGGTCACATCACTGAGTCTGTGCACAGCATAAAGCAAGTAACACTGTTCAGTTTAAGGAATTCCGGACTACTCTATGCATGTTCAAACGACACGTAGACACAAATTGTTGCCCAGTTACAATTGCGCGTTAAAATTCATCTTGCAGAATTTCAGGGTGGGTCTCTACTCGATCACTAAATTATCAGGGGAAGACTTAATTGACAATCGATAAACACAGTTTTGATTTCAAGTTTAGAAAACAAGACTACTGAAATAGTAGTATCTCGATAAGAGGGAAATCGTTTAATTACAGGTGTATCTATCCACACATGTTTGCTGTACTTGGTCAGCACCTCTTGAAATTGTTTCTGCTAATTTACCAGTTTGCTATATTTGCTATTTTGAAATCAATTTTATATCGAAAAACATTGTGCTAAAATGAGCAATTTACAATACGCAATTAAATTTTGAATGACCCGCATCATGCAATAATGGGTCTTATGTCATAGGCTCCCATCATAGCTATAGCCCAGCCAGCCTACACATCTTGCAGTCTGGTCAGGAGATACATAATGGGACCATAACAACTCTTTGAGTGGTTTTATCGGAGGTAGCTCTGCCTCTGACCAGACTGCGCAAATGCACATGATTGGCTTGAGCTAGGGCGGCCAAAACGCCATAAGACCCATTTTGCATGAAGCGGCTATGAAATGGTCCCTTGAGGAAATTCCCACAAAGCAAAGCAGAAAACTGCACTAGTGTAAACACAGCACTTGAATTGCCAATGGCAATGGAATCATCTCCATTTGTTGTGATAACCCTAACCCTTAGGTTGCCCAAGCAAATAGACCAGTTGCATGTTATTGTTTACATTAGGGTTTTTCTGCGCATGCGCACACACTAGTTGGCAAAAACACTGGTTACAGTAACGTAAAACATGTGTAAAGGGCTCTTGTTTAGTCAATAAATTGGTAATAAGACCGAAATAAACATTATAAACTCTTAAAATATAGTGCAAATATATCATATTTAGTACCAAATAGATGTATATACACAAATCCAATTTCCTTGTCATAAAAATACGAAGTAGTTATAAGCATAGAGTAAACGTGATCGGAAGACTAAATACTGACTATTCCACAAAACAAAACAATAAATAAGCCGTATTCTTTCTGATAGTAAGACTTAAATAAATGATATTTCAATAATAAAAAAATGTATTAATTTCTTTATAATTGTAAGTGGTGTTATTTTTCATCAGCGATCGATAGTGTAAGAGGTGCATTTAATATAAAACAAAGCCCTACAAAGCGTAAAACATTACAATTTTTAAATATTGTGGTGATTTTCTTTTACATTAAATGACAATATTAATACAATTAAGCATACAAACGGAAAAACCCTGCATGTTATGCAAATTCAACTGTCATTGCATGTATATTGAAATCTCTTTACTAGTCATAGCGAGTGATAAAATTATAGCATTTTATGATTAATGCATATATTTAATTTATTTAACGCAATTATGTTTTACCCTTTTATGATTGCTTTTGTTCATGATGGTGTTTCTTACACTGAAGTAATGTACAATCTTTACTAGGGCTGCAACGAGTACCCGAAATATCCGATGATATCGGATCCAACTTCAGATTCGCGGGTACGGATCCACCCCTGATAATTTCGGTTCCGGATATTTATTTTCATAGTTGTATGTATCCTAGCGCTGTTTTTACAAGTATTGTTTTTTATACAGACTGGTTCTGTTTAATAGAAAAATCATACGTGTAATAGTCAATATGTATTGACGAGTGACAGTCAAATAGCAGATCATTCGAGATCCTTCGGCTTTTATTGTCATTGGACATTCCGTAATGGGCCCCGGAAGCAAAACTAATTTGAAATCATAGAGGATCTACACATTGCAAATGCAATTCCTAATGGCAATAAGTTTTTAAGTTTTCAATCCTTATTGTCTTTCTGAGTTGTATTAAAAACAACGGTAGTGGACCCAGTGCGACTAGAAGGTAATTCAGGTAAATTTTGCGCGACCTGTCAAATTGTGTTCCTGCATAATGTATTGTCTTGAAACCATATTTCGTCATATACTAAGTTTAAATGTTATCTTGTGATGCGAGGAACCTCAGTGCCCAGTGAGAGAATCTTCTCCAGAGCAGGAAACGCTGTCAGTGCTCATAGGGCTTGCCTGGACCCGGGCAATTTTGATATGTTAAATGTTGTGAAAACAAACATCAAACTTATGAACAGTGAAAAGTGTATTTGAACGAGCAAACTATTAAGAGAATAAGTGTTACGGTTTCGTTTTATTTAGACATCACTACAATGTTAAGCGAGAAATGTGTTATGTTTTTTGTTAATAAATTTGTAATGTTTTTTAGTCAAATTATACTTCTAAAACATTGATTTCTTTAATTTAGACAGAAAATTCTAATTTTCTCTTATCTGAGGGATCCGGATCCGAAAAACGGCAAGAAACCATATTTGGATTTGGATTCGGATCCGAACAATTTTTTTGGATTCGTTGCAGCCCTAATCTTTACATGTAATAGCTCAGTTTACTTTTGCCAGTACCCATTAAATACCTGACTTGCGTAACAGTAAAATTGCACAATATTTTAAATGTATAGTTATTAAACAATGTATTACTATGATTAAAATGCCTAATCTATATATAGTTCCTGTTAATCCATTTCCGATAAATGTCTTCATTTTTTTAATGTTAAAAAATTGTATTGAAACAACTGTTCAGTATTTTAACTTTAAAATTTGGCTTAAATGACTGCTCAATATGCCAAGAGATGACATGGAGGTATCGTAACTTGTGTTTAATGACCAGACATGCGTCTGCCACATGTGGTTTATTCAGGGACTCATTCTTAGGTCCCTGGGTTTTGTCTCGACAGTATCCGATCCTAACCAGATAATCGATTTGTGATGAACAGAGGTGCAATTAAACACCGGGATATAAAAGCTGCAACTATGAGTGTCAAAATTAGTGTGAACAATTAAATAAAACAATTAGATTAGTCAAGGGAATTTATTTAATGTGTTACCAGGTAAGTTTTTTCAGACATAAAAGTTCAAATCAGTTACCCTAGGTGTGTACAGAAAAGATACCTATTGGTTGTTTGTTTTCATCCTTATTTGTTTTCGTTCATTAAATTTAATTTTGAAAGAATTTCAATTTCTTTTTTTTTCACTTAACATGGTCGCGAAGAAGTGCCAAGTAGAGAGATTTTTGTGGTAACCACATATCGAGCTCTTAAATTATGTTCCATTCCCGAGTTCGTTGTGAGTAAAAACCAATAATAACAACAATATAACCGTTCAAAAGATGCATTCCCTTAGACATAATTAGTAAAATTATAATTGATATGTGCATGACTATCATTAAAAACGATGATTTTGTCAACCTTCTCTATATGTGCTTATATGAATTCCACCTCTATTTTTGCCAACCAGTTGGCAGAGCCTAAACTTTGCAGGTCACTCGTCAACTGGTCTATTTTTTATGCTTTTAATGTTTACATGCACTAGAAGCCCTTGCATGGCAAAACATTGTGCAATTTAAGAAATTTGACATATATATTTAATTGCAATTAAATAGCTCCTTGAAGGTTAATCATTTAATGTTGCATTTTGAGGATTAGTTTAGAGATTACATGTATGTTAACTGTTTTTAACCAGGTTTTCCGAAGGAAAAAACTGGTTATTAGATTGGCGAATGCGGGCGGGCTGGCTGGCTGGCGGGCTGGCTGGCTGGCGGGCTGGCTGGCTGGCTGGCGGGCTGGCGGGCTGGCGGAATAAGCTTGTCCGGGCCATAACTATGTCGTTCATTGTCAGATTTTAAAATCATTTGGCACATTTGTTCACCATCATTGGACGGTGTGTCGCGCGAAATAATTACGTCAATATCTCCAAGGTCAAGGTCACACTTTGAGTTCAAAGGTCAAAAATGGCCATAAATGAGCTTGTCCGAGCCATAACTATGTCGTTCATCGTCAGATTTTAAAATCATTTGGCACATTTGTTCACCATCATTGGACGGTGTGTCGCGCGAAATAATTACGTCGATATCTCCAAGGTCAAGGTCACACTTTGAGTTCAAAGGTCAAAAATGGCCATAAATGAGCTTGTCCTGGCTATAACTATGTCATTCATTGTGAGATTTTAAAATCATTTGGCACATTTGTTCACCATCATGGGACGGTGTGTCCCACGAAAGAATCACGTCAATATCTCCAATGTCAAGGTCGCCACGACTAAAAATAGATTAAAAAAAAAAAAAAAACTTACAAAGGGGGTTAATTTTTTTTGGTCATTTCAAAAGTTCAGTTTGAGTTTTCTCCCTTTATCAGATTTTTTTTCACAATGAAAACCTGGTTTTGTGACAATTTTGTCCCTTGTTGTATACATATGTCAGTGTAAATTGTCCACTGAGGGATATCTTTTTCTGTCAAATCCAGTCCCATGAATCCCAAGTGATGATATGGAAACGAAAGATATTAACAGAGATTGTTAAATGTATAATATCTATTTTATTCAACAATATTTATTATATCAATTTTATTGAAATGTGTATGCTAAATCTGCATTATATATATACATGTATAATTGTTGCATTATTATTGTTTAAAAGTTTATAAATTTAACCATATATTTTTGCCAATATTAATTTATAGTTAAATTAATCTACAATATAATGTCATATTTCATGGACATAGGTTTTATTCACAAATAGTAGTCAAACAATGACTCCCCTGTGTTCATGGTGTTTCTGTTTCGTATTTCTAACTTTGTCTTCTTCCATGCGTCGTTGTGATAAAAGAATCATGTCAAAGCGACATGCATTATTTCCCTCGACAGAAACGTATGAACATAAATTAATGACATTTAACGACCAACACTGGTTGCATTTTGTTTCAATAATAAACATAAACCACAACATATTTTACTGGAACAAATCTCTGCCAAATCCAAACTAGATCCAACATAACACAACAATGATCAAAATCAATTGATACAAGATTTTAAAGAAGAAATAATTTTGCACTTTTTTGCATCAATTAAATGTTCAACAACTCAATTCCCTGATTTGTATTCAGGGATATTTAGTTTTCTCTTGCCAACTGTCTTTCTATACATTAAGCATTTTATTTATGTTATGTTAATTATTAATATTGTTGTATTAAAAGTCAATCATATGTGCTGCCATTTTGATTGCTTATGGGAAGGGTGATTATGTTGCGAAGCACGCTATGTACGCTAACTTTTCATAAAACTAGCTCAGGACAAAATTCATGTATGTAAATAAACAAAGTTAATTACCTCAAAAGCTATGTCGGTAGCTGATAAATGCACTATTCATAGAGCTCTTGAATAGTCAAGGAACACACAATACACAAGTATTTTCATTGAGCTTTATTTGTTGCATTCTTAATAAACACAATTTTACACTTGTGTTTACTTTTCGATCATGTATCCATGATTTCCCTTGTAAAGGAGAAATAGCAACATATTTGATTGAGATCCTTTAATAAACATTGAACTTATATTGGGTACAGTAATCAGGTACCAATGTTGGTAAGTTGATTCAAATTAGAAGTTTTTCACACTTAATTTGAGAATCTGATAGGGTGTTTGATGGCTGAACAGGTATTAAGGCATTTATGTCGGTAACAAGTATTTAATAATATAATATGTATTGACAAAGTTTTGTGAACCTTTTTGGGAAATAAGTCATGAGTTAATTATTTTCTGTTTCGAATACACAGTTGATGTACAGAGGACACTTTGGCAAGCAAGGGGCTCAAGCATTGCAGGCAAGAAAAATATAACTTGAGCTAGATGCTGGACATTTATGGACCTCCCTCCTGTCTAGGTGGATTGACTGTTGTTGGAACATTTATATAGTGACCAGCAGAAATGTTACTCAAGCCAAACACTAGAAACTATACTTTCCCCCTCCTGTTTAAGTGGAAGTGACTGTGGTTGGGATAGTTATCTAGCGAGCAGCAGAAACAGAATTCAAGCCAAACACTGGACCTGTACTGACCCTGTACTGTTGTTGGAACAGTTGCAAAGTGAGCAGCAGAAATGTAACTGAAGCAAATCACTTGACCTTACACTGACTTCCTCCAGTTCAGGTGGAAGTGACTGTGGTTGAAAAAGTTACATGTAGGTGGAAGTGACTGTTGTTGGAACAGTTGTCTAGTAAGCAGCAGAAATGGAACACGAGCCAGACACTGGACCTTTACTGACCTTTATCCTGTTTAGGGGTGACTGTTCCTTGGAGCCAAGTCTTGTCAGGTAAGATTACATTGATATCAATAACAGCCAAGTGGCATGGTGCAGCCCAATCACAGATCGCGTGCTCAACTGAGATCACAGTTCTTAGATTTATATATAAATGCTAGTGTGATCAGTCATTGTCTGTCTTGTTTTGTCGGTCATGTTTTTGTAATATGTGTTTGCTTTTGAAAGCTTTCTTAAAACCACAGGAAATAATTTAAAACACTGAACATATGTTTTAAGTCCTAACCCCATTGACAAGAAACCATATTTGATAGATCATACTGTGTGTTGTAAATTTGTGTTGAACATTCACTTTTTTAAACAAAAATTTATTGCAGTAAATGTCAATTTGTGTTTGTAATTATCAAGCCATTACAATCCTTTTTAAGCATGTTTTTTATCACTAATAAACTAAATCAAACTATTTTGAATTAGTTATTGCTTAGATTTATATACAATATTTAAAATATGTTTATAACTTGTTCATGTCTTCAGTTTAATGCATATACCGTCTTTATCCTAATAAACGCGCCCGGTCACGATGCAAATAACAAAGAGGGCGCGTTTATTTCACCCTCCTTTAGGTATTATATGAGCCAACACCTAAAATGTGTTAACCGGTATTTGCGAAAAGTTCCGAGTTCATTGAGCAATCGTAAACATATCACAAATAATTTAAAAAGAATACTACACCCTATTATCATGTGAAATGAAAGGGCCGCTGTTGATTTGACCGTAGTGAGAACTGTAACAGTACGCGCGGCCGCAATATGAACAGTGTTCATTAGTGAAGGTTTATGGTTACGGTAGCTTCGGTCCAGCGTACCACATATTGAACAACCTGGGTAGATCCATATTTTAAATGCACAGTGTCAAAAAAAGGTAACATGAATGTAGGGATAATACACGTTTTCGAGGGCATGATCATCTGCGGGCGCTCGAAAAATCCGTTCTTACCCGAGTGCGCAGCACGAAATGAAGAGGCTTTACCTTCGGATAGGCAGTTTTCGATTTACAATGTGTTCAAACAGTGGATTAATGCAAAGTTGAAATGCAGCCGCCCAAAGTAAGAAATGAGGATTTATTTTGGAAATTACAACAGGAACATTGAAGGTACATTAAGACACTTACATTTACAGCATAGTCTTTGAAAGTGTTGAGTTAATAACCTTACTTCATTCACGTTGCCAATAAAATAAAGCTGTTGTCAAGAGAGTGCAGATGGTATAATTTGAAAAGTGGATTGAAATATTCATTGCCATTATCCCTGCATGCATTAGGAAACTGGTGCTTATTCAGTTCCCCATTCATGCTTGGAAAGTCGCCGAAGGCAGGAGAAGGGAAGTAACTGCCCGTGGACCAGATTATGGATATGAAAAACACATAACAGGGCTTGAACGGCGCGTGAATCGCCTTGTTAATACACGATTTCTCCCGTTCAAGCCCTGCTTTTGCCAAGTTTCTGCACCCCGCCAGAGGGCATTATAGATAGAGTTTATGCATAATTTAACAATAAAAACTGAAAACACCGATACAATAACAAAATTGCCTGCATGTTGGAGTTAAATTCTTACATCGATCAGTTCCAAATATATTTGTTATTATCATTATTATTAAAATTGTATTTCTATAACTGGTTCTTGCCAATTACCTTGTTGATAAAAAAATTCCGTCAAGAAAATGCAATTACTTTACCCCTTAGCAGCCGAGAAATGGGAGCGCTATTATTTTGATCAATCCTTCATTTTTAGCTCATCTATTTTTTGAAAAAAAAGAGCTATTGTCATCACCTTGGCGTCTGTTTAAGTTTTGTGTTAAGGTCCACTTTTCTCATAAAGTATCAAAGCTATTGCATTCAAACTTGGTACACTTACTTACTATCATGCGGGAACTGGGCAGGCAAAGTCAGATAACTCGGGCGTGTATTTTGACAGAATTATGTGCCCTTTTTATACTTAGACTAGAAATGGCGCAGCAGAGGCCGACGCATATCCCCACGCCGCATGTTTGACACAGGGGCGCCCCAGGGTTGGTAATGGGGCCATGCATAGTTGAGATTGACCGTATTGTCATAAGAGATGTTCAGTATAAATTTGAAGTAATTCAATGAACAAATCAAGAAGTGTTTATGAATACGTAATTTATTCAAAATCACATTGGTGCTTGGAAATTAAGTAGAAAGTAAAAAACCATGCAGACCCAGCACTCTTGACTGTTGACCTGCTTGCTACTTTCTCATCTGAACATTGCTAGGGGTCTGTAACAAATATCTCAGTTGTGAGGGTGTGAAAATGGTAGTTTTTGCTCCCAAATTAATATTTAACCCTTTGCATGCTGGGAAATTTGTCATCTGCTAAAATGTAGTCTGCTGAATTTCTAAAATCAGCATTTCTTCGATTTTTTTTTCAAAGAATGCTATCAGAGGAGCAACCAGTTTGGATCCTGATGAGACGCCATGTTCTGTTGCGTCTCATCTGGATCCAAACTGCTTGCAAAGGCCTTCAAAATTCGGTTCCAGCACTGAAAGAGTTAAAAAAATACAACAACTTAACGTCAGCATCAACAATGGTTTTTGGTGATTTTATGTTTTACATTGTTGTGTGCGAATGCTTTTGTAAGTTAAAGTTGCCAAACAAAGGAACTTTTTTCACAGTTATGGTATAATGTACAACTAGAAACCATCAAACAATGCTACTTCTTGAAATTCTGCATTTTTTTACTCATTTTAAATTTTAAATTGTCCACAAACAACCACCGTTGACAAAAACACTTAAAGCTCACTTTAGTTAAAACCAAATTGTTTGCTCAATTGTTAGCTTTATTGCATCATAACAGCCCATTGCTTATTCAGACTCTTGAGTCTGTTTTCTGGTTGGAACCAGGTCTGGGTGTTTTTGGGGAGATCTTGAAAAAATAATCCTGACTGTGTATAGAACTCGGAGATTTCCTGCAAGGTACACACCTCATCAACTAATCCTATGCAATCATTGGTGCAGATGGTTTAATACTGAGTATTGATATGGTCAGTCAGCTCGCAAAAAAACTCAAATATCAGCTATAAGAATATGCATATGTTCATCAACTTCGGTTTGAGTCATACTCATAAAAAAATCTGTCAAAAACCAAGTTGAGCATGATGAACAAACTCATCTTAAAATTCAGGAAAAACTTTTTAGTTCTTTAGAGTCAGAAAATTGAGTTCAGTATTTTTGTGGTACAATGCCCAGGTCACAGTGGATTGCAACAGTACTGCTTTTAATGTACATTCAAGACACTTAAAAAAGAACCATGTCTCATGAAAACTTTTTAAACCCTTTCTCCCATAAGAAGCAAAGTGAAAAAGGCAATGTGTAAGCAGCATAAAACCAGAACAGCCTGCAAGTAACTCGCAGTCTGTTCAGGTTTTATGCTGTTTGCTGCTCGTTATTAACCCTTCCTGTGCGGCGACCGGATTTATCCGGTCAGGCAATTCTTAACCCGGCTCATGCGGCAACCGGATAAATCCGTCAAATCATACAATTTCACATACTCCATTTAATAATACTCCTCCTAGATAATCCAATGTTGTCATCAACGCTCTTACACATAATCCATTTCCTAAGTCTTTTTTTCAATCTCTTTTAAAGCGGGTATATACGATTTTTTTATATGTGTTTAATTGTAATATATTGATAAAATATGTTACAATAACACAAAATAGGCAAGAAAAATATACATTAAAGCCGAATTTAATAAAATGCAGCAAAGACAAATTAGCGCCCCGAGCCGATAATGACGTACATATTTTCCTACAATAACCGAAGCATTCGTCTTTGTATTAGGATCGGAGATAGTGTTCGTGTGTCGTATGAATAGATATCGTTGCAGGAATTCAAATAAACCGTTAAACTAAGTTTAGATGCACATCGTACATGTATGGTATATATGCTGGCGAATTCGGCTGTACAGCCGTTTTCGATTTCAGAATTAAATATCTGGCTTATTTCGCATTTTTCGACACATGTTCTTCTTAACTTTTATTTTAATTTATATTGAAAAATATATATAATAAGTTTTTTACACAGTTTACATAAATTCATAAATATTTGACAAAATCGTATATACCCGCTTTAATATCCTTGTAATTTTGTTATGTATATTTCTTGCAACAAAATAAAACTTTTGTGGTGGTTTAAATGTAACGATTCTCCGCCATTTGGAACAAAAACAACAACTGGAAGTGGATTGCTTAATCTTTAAATTAATGAACGAAATAGAATGTCATGCTATTTATATTATATAATTTAAAATTATAAAAAGTTTTTCTTTTCAATTTTGGTGATATTTGATCATCTTGTTCATGAAAATAAATAGCTTTTGTTAAAATAAAACGAGATTACTTCCTGTAAAAATGGCGGCCGCATTGAATGGAGTTACAATTGTCAGCACATTTGTGCTTGGACAATACTTTTGTAGCAATGACATCTAAAATTAACGATGTAAAAGCATAGAATTTCTTGTGCTTTTTATGGATTTAAATTATTTACTTCGTAACCAAATGGATTATGACGAAATTTTCTTCAGCAAATGGTAGGTGAAAAAGTAGGTCATTATGTAAATTTGTGCATTCTACTTTCGTTTTGAATTGAACTTTGCAAATTTGTTTTAATATTATATTAAAATATTAATGATTGTAGAAACGTTAATTTGGTATGAATAGTTAATATGCACTTACAATTTTAATGAATAGAATTGTTGCTCAGTTAATAATTACGGAAGTGATCTAACTAAGTGAAAATATTTGTCGATTGTTGACATCGTTGTTGTTGTCATTTAAAACCGTGTACTGTCATGTTCATTGAAATTTTCTAATAGTAGATATTAAAATATCATAATAAAATAAAGACATAAAAACCCAAAACATTTATGCAGTTGACATTTTTATAAATGGCTGATTATTTAGACTTTTTCCAAGAACATTTTGCGGACGAAGACTCGGAGTTTTCAGACTCAGATTTTGAAGGGTTTGAGGAAGAGGATATTGTGGAAAGGGTGAGTTGCCATGTGTTAAACAGTACTCATATGAGTCAAAAACAATTATTTGTACATAAGGACTTTATTTTTTAGTTGAGTAAACTATATATTTTTGTTTTTGTCATACATAACATTGCAAACATGAAAATATTAAATGCATGCTAGTTTTTTTTCTTATTTCACATTACAACTTTTAACATGTGTTTCTAAAATCGGTGGAAAAAAACAAAATGTTATTTATTGTATGTTTTTTATGCATATGTAGTTATGTTTTTTTATGCATATTTAACCCTTTGCATGCTGGGAAATTTGTCGTCTGCTAAAATGTCGTCTGCTGAATTTCTAAAATAAGCATTTTCTTCGATTTAAAAAAAAGAATATTATCAGAATAGCAAACAGTTTGGATCCTGATGAGACGCCACGTTCTGTGGCGTCTCATCTGGATCCAAACTGTTTGCAAAGGCCTTCAAAATTCGGTTCCCGCACTGAAAGGGTTAGGTATGTTTCACTGGTAGGGGACCATATTGCTTGACAATAGTCTTGTTTAAGCTAGATAGCTGGGCCTAGAACCAGTACTTGGTGTCTTTGGTGGAGATCTAAAGAACGCTTCCTCAGTGGGGATCGAACCTCTTGATCGTTTTTTTAGTATTTGGTTGCGTAAAAGTATTAGAATGTCAATATGTAACAAAACTGATAAAGTGCCTTACAATACAAAAATGAATTCGAAGCAAACGACGTAAAAAACTTAAGCATATTTTTTTTCTTTTGCAGCAAGTTGATTGACGATATCGAATGGGAGGAGATTGCTGTGGAGACGAACCGCTACGCTGATCAGGTATTCGCAGCGAAACAGCCATTGCTACCTTATTCAGGGTATAAGCTAACCAAATGTTAAAGTCTGATCACATTATTAAGATTGTGGATTGAAAATATTATTATAATCAAAAAGGACTATTGAAATATTTGATCATCATCCCTTTCTCATTAAATTTATTTAAACACACTATTTTTTAATAACATTTGTATCGAATGCTAATGAATCTGAACCAAAACATGATTTACGATTTAGCGTTATCCTAAGGCAGTGAGTTATTTTATTTCTATGGAAGTTTAAATTATGTATGACAAACACACAATCCGAAAAACTTTTTTATTGTTTTGATGCTTTAAAAAATGACTAGTCGAATGTGTTTTTTTATTCAACACTAAAATAACACATCCAACTTGTTGTCATTAAAATCCAGAGTTTAAATGAAATTACGTTACATGAGATATGTATTTCATACTATACGAGAGCGAAAGAGTCATAAAGTACAATAAATAATGCTGTTCAATAACGTGTTGAATTATGTTATAAATAAAAATTGAAATATTTATTTAGGTTTAAAAAATGGAAACCTATCACAGGTCGCGAGATCATGCGGTTCATAGCCATAATCATAGCCATGGGCATCGTCAACCAGACCAACATCACAGATTATTGGTCAAGACACAGTTTCTGGAAAGACTAACAGCCAGACATTTCCCTTCCAAGATCCCCAATGACAGAAAGTCAAAGTCTCTGCAATGTGTTGTGTGCAATCCTGCAGTTGCACAGATGCTTGCCAGTCAGGGCCTTCCCAAAAAACATAGACCAGGTCACGAAACTGCATTTAAATGTAGACAGTGTGATTTGTCACTGTGTATAGTTAATGTATTGAATTGCCATGATATGTATTTGTATTGCAAATTATGCTATTAACTATAGATGAGTCTTATACAAATTATATCATTTAAGTAGTACTATGATCGTCATACTTTTAAATTGTAGTTTTTAGTAGATGTGTTGATTTGAAACATGGATATATTTTTACTGCACAAACAAGTGCTATTTAACTTTAAAAAAGCCAAATGTAAGTAATATTATCGATTATTACAAAGCTTCCAAAGTGTGTGTTGGAAGTAAAATGTTGCCATTACAATTGTATGTTTTATTTTTCATGATTAATTATTTGGTGTCCTTTCATAATGCAATAGCAGGCAAGTATAACCAGGGCTTACCTGGCTGTCCCTTCAGGCTTCATTTTATAATGTTTTCAACCTTGTTGCTTGAAATTAGATTTTATATAAATATATGCATATAAATATATATATATTTATAATATACATGATCGTGTTATAGGAAAACTGGGCTTAATGCATGTGTGTAAAGTATCATCCCAGATTAGCCTGTGCACAGGCTAATCAAGGACGACACTTTCCATTTTTGTGGTATTTATAGTTTCAAGGAAGTCCCTCCTTACCAAAAATCAGTTCTAGGTGGAAAGTGTCGTGCCTGATTAGCCTGTGCGGAGTGGACACGCTGATCTGGGATGACTCTTTAAGCACATGCATTAAGCACAGGTTTCTTAGAACGCAACTCATATATATATATTTATATGCATATATTTATATAACATATATATAATAAATAAAAAATAAACACCCACTTATTATGATTTGATAAGGGGAATTAAATTCAATTAGTAATAACAATGTGCTATAACACTATCACAGTTTTATGATATAATTTAATATTATTTAATTTTGCAAGATTATTTGTAATATTGTTAAATTAAACAGTGTTTGATGAAATGTAAGTTTATATTTTTGTAAAAAAAAACTTAAGTGTCTACTAAAATGTATTATAAAATCCACATTTTTATGTATATTTAAAAAAGAACATGTTCCGTTTGATATGGGAATAACTAATTGTGTTTTTCATAACATTATTGATATGCTCAAATTTGAATAAAGACTGTAAAACTGCGTTTGAAGTACAGACCATGGTTTATTTCAGAAAAGAAAGTTAAGTTATAAAGTTACTGTTTGTATATTGTTCTTTGTACATTTTTGGTGTAGAATCTGTTCACTATGACTTCTATATTATGAAATTTCTTTAATATTAAAAATCCGAACTTAAAATAAGTACTAATGATATGTGGATGTATGTATATATGTCCTGTTAGAAATAAGATTGAAACTGACCATGTGAAGTGTTATAAAGATGATTTAAACACAAAAAACCTGTTTTCTTATCGTTGTTTCTATGGTAACCATGGCAACAGATCAATCAAATATGTATACGGTATGATTATTGTCAAACAAAATCACATGGCAAATTGTGTATTAATTGGACAGTTAAAACCAATCTAACATGTAATGCAAGTGAAGTAGGTCAATTTAGCATTATCAGGCCTTTTTTTGGTGAAGAATCTGTTCACTATGTCTTCTTTATTATGAAATGTCTTTAATATGTATTTTCAATATCCGAACTTAACAAACTTACGAATGATATGTGGATGTATATATAGATGTCCTGTTAGAAATCAGATTGAAACTGACCATGTGAAGTGTTATAAAGATGATTTAAACACAAAAAACCTTTTTTTTATCGTTGTTTCTATGGAAACCATGGCAACAGATTGATCAAATGTGTATACGATTATTGTCAAATAAAATGTGTGACCAGTTCACATGGCAAATTGTGTATTAATTGGACAGTTAAAACCAATCTAACATGTAATGCAAGTGAAGTAGGTCAATTTAGCATTATCAGGCCTTTTTTTGGTGTAGAATCTGTTCACTATGTCTTCTATTTTATGAAATGTCTTTAATATGTATTATCAATATCCGAACTTAACAAACTTACGAATGATATGTGGATGTATATATAGATGTCCTGTTAGAAATCAGTTTGAAACTGACCATGTAAAGTGTTATAAAGAGGATTTAAACACAAAAAAACTGTTTTTATCGTTGTTTCTATGGTAACCATGGCAACAGATCAATCAAATATGTATACGGTATGATTATTGTCAAACAAAATGTGTGACCAGTTCACATGGCAAATTTTGTATTAATTGGACAGTTAAAACCAATGTAACATGTAATGCAAGTGAAGTAGGTCAATTTAGCATAATCAGGCCTAAACAAGTCAGCGATGGGATATATAACCTCATAAAACAATTCAGCACAGGAAGGGTTAATATTAATGGCATTATCCTTGAACAAACCAAAGAATTTAATTTACTAGGAGTTACGATTGATGAGCATCTTACATGGCAATCTCACATAAACAGTGTAAGTCGTAAACTTAACTTTAAACTGGCCTTATTAAAACGAATAAACTGTTTTATTAACTATGAAACAAAAACACTATTTTACAACTCATATATATTAACGACTATGGATTATTGTTGCGCATTGTGGTGTTCAGCAAAACAGTCACATTTACGTAAAATACATTCAATACAAAAACGAGCTGCTAAAATAATACTGAACGAACCATATTCAATTCCTTCAGCTCCCTTATTCAAAGAACTAGGTTGGCATTCAATAACAGATGTACTTACCTAATTGGATCTATTGTACATAAGTTAGTTATAGGCACAATGCCCTCTTATTTCAATAATGTTATTCATATTTCAAATAGCAGTGTGTACGCTCTTAAATCCATCACGCACACTGATATATCATCTATTCCGTTTAAAACAAATTATGGAAAACGAGCGTTTTTGTTTCGGTCACGAACCATATGGAATTCAATTCCAATAAGCACCCGACAAGTGTCTTCGAATACTACATTCAAAATAAATTTTAAAAAATACCTAACAAATCATTGATATATATATATGCTCATTTTGTTTTTAAATTTTTCTATGTAAATACTTTGTTGTGATGTGTCTGATGTGATTTATTTTGAAAGATTGATTTTTGTAAGATTGATTTTTGTATCAGATTTTGCATATTTTGTATTATCATACTCATCATCGTCATCATTATCATCGTCGTCGTCATCTTCGTCGTCGGAATTGATGAGGAAGTCAGTATATAGAGAATAATGGGTTGGTTTTGATTATAGATCAGGTTTATCATGTGAGGCTTAGAAAACAAAAAGCACGAGCCTTGGCGAGTGCTTTTTCGTTTTCATGCCGAGCATGATGAACCTGATCTATAATCAACACTAACCTATTATTCTATTACCCCACTTTTAATTTAGTAAACCTTTTTATTTAAACAGAATTAGTTTGACTGGATAATTTCGATGGATTTATGACGTCATTTTGTCGAAATATTGACGTCATTTCCTGCCGTTGATTATAGATGATATTTAATCAATGGGACTTTAATCAACCGAATTAGCTGTTAAAGTGGGATAAAACATTTAACTGTATAGTTAATTTTCTTTTTTCTTTTGTATGTTCGTATGCATGTTTCAATATGTATACTTGTGTTTTGTTACTGAAGACCACATTGTAAAAAAGAAATTATTTCTTAATGTGAATTCTTCATGAAATAAAGTTATTATTATTATTATTATTATTATTATAACAGAAGTGCATAATTCTGTGTCATCTAAAACATATTTAAGTGGCTAAGTAACACTAAAATGATAAGATTAACTCTTTTATGTATGTAACTAGTCAATTATGATCCTGGATAATGCCACATTCCACATCCCTGAGGGATCTCATGCTTTGAAACATTTAAATAGCCAAACGACTACTTATAACGTGTTATATTCTGCAAAGACTTTTTATTCCCCCCTTCGAAGAAGAGGGGTATATTTCTTTGCTCATGTCGGTCTGTCAGTCTGTCTGTCGGTCGGTTGGTCTGTCGGTCGGTCCGTCCACCAGGTGGTTGTCAGACGATAACTCAAGAACGCTTGGGCCTAGGATCATGAAACTTCATAGGTACATTCATCATGACTCGCAGATGACCCCTATTGATTTTGAGGTCACTAGGTCAAAGGTCAAGGTCACAGTGACCAGAAATAGTAAAATGGTTTTTGAATGATAACTCAAGAACGCATACGTCTAGGATCATGAAACTTCATGGGTAGATTGATCATGACTTTGAGATGACCCCTATTGATTTTGAGGTCACTAGGTCAAAGGTCAAGGTTACCCGAAATAGTAAAATGGTTTCCGGATGATAACTCAAGAACGCATACGCCTAGGATCATGAAACTTCATGGGTAGATTGATCATGACTTGCAGATGACCCCTATTGATTTTGAGGTCACTAGGTCAAAGGTCAAGGTCACGGTGACCCGAAATAGTAAAATGGTTTTCGGATGATAACTCAAGAACGCATACACCTAGGATCATGAAACTTCATAGGTAGATTGATCATGACTTGCAGATGACCCCTATTGATTTTGAGGTAACAAGGTCAAAGGTCAAGGTCTCGGTGACCTGAAATAGTAAAATGATTTTCGGATGATAACTCAAGAACGCTTTTGCCTAGGATCATGACACTTCATAGGTACATTGATCGTGACCCGCAGATGACCCCTATTGATTTTCAGGTCACTAGGTCAAAGGTCAAGGTCACAGTGACAAAAATCGTATTCACACAATGGCTGCCACTACAATGGACAGCCCATATGGGGGGCATGCATGTTTTACAAACAGCCCTTGTTACTTAGGTTTTTGTGTCGCCTGACTATGGTCAGGGGACATATATGTGTTAATTGCGTTGTCTGCATCTGCGGCGTCACACTTTTCGAAAAAGGCTCACAACTTCTGTGTCGCTTCAGATATTGCTTTCATATTTGGTATGCATGTTTATCTGGACATCACCTTTCCATGCACATACAATTTTAACCCCTGTGACCTTGGCCTTGAACTCTAGGTCAGTGTTCAGGTTTCAAAATCTGCGACTGCGATTCCGAAAAGGCTCATAACTTCTGTTTCCCATCAGATATTGATTTCATATTTGGTATGCATGTCTATCTTGACAACACCTTTCCGTGCGCATACAATTTTTTTACACCTCTGACCTTGAACTTGAGGTCAGTGTTCAGGTTTCCAAATCTGCAATTGTTTATTGGCGTCACTTGGTCGGTCACTCTGCATAGGCTTGATTTGTGGTAATCTACTTTCACATCTCTGTCATCAAAACATTTTGATCGTTTTATTAGATCAATATTGCATTTGTCTGCAGACTGGTTGACATGAAATTGTGACTTGTACAATGGTTAAATTACCCGTTTCAGACGAGTCAGTGAAAGGAATTTTACACACTTTATATTCCTTGTAAATAGTATTAGTTATTAGACACCATACAGTATTGCTGCAGCAAAATATAATATTGCATTGTTTCTCCCAGTTTTATTGTACCGGCCAATTGCATGACCAGTACAAAAAAACGTAGCGCACCCAATGGGAGTGGTGTTCATTGTTGTTGTAAATATACTTTCCTTGTCAGGTGCTTATGAATAATTGGACTATACAATGAAATATACTTTCCTTGTCAGGTGCTTATTAATAATTGGACTATACAATGAAATATACTTTCCTTGTCAGGTGCTTATGAATAATAAGACTATAAATTGACACTAGTTAGTAAAAATGACTTTGCACTTTTATCAAGTGGAATTACATTCCTTACTTTCTTATTGATATCTTCCTCTAGTTTTTTTGTCAAACATGATTGTTCAAAATTTTAAAGCATTATAATCAAGTGAAAAACTGTGTTGACAACTTTTGCCATTCTTATACTCTGTTGCAAAATTTGAAGACACATCACAATACATTTAGTATTAAATTTTAATTTTTGGTGAATTTTGAATCTACAAATTGAAATATTACTATTACTATATCTTAATATGCATACCGTTCTAAATCAAGTAAAGGTTGAATTAAAAGTTGATACAAGTTCACATACTTTAGTCAACCTATCTGTTTATATACATTTGAAATCAATCAGACTATGTCACCATTTGCTAATTTTACTACAAAAGTATAAACCAATAATCGGTCAACTTAGTATGTGATGTATTTTCAAGCTGCAACTGTTCAATTAATTTATGATCTGAGGAGCTTAAATGTCAACTTCGACCCTATACCACAATCAGAAGCAAAGTAAAAATGGCTAAGTGTAAACAGCATAAATCCAGAACAGCCTTCGATTAACTGGCAGTCTGTTCAGGTTTTATGCTGTTTGCTGCTCATTAGTATCTAAGTGTTTAAAATGAAGCCTTACACACTTGAATTAAGTTAGATAGGTATTTAATTAAATGTAACTTTCTAAGGGACTACAAACATGTCAAAATACATATGTTAGTGGTGAAGGGTTCAATGTCAAATTAGACCCTTTACCACAGTGGTGATTAAATATGCCACATTGAAGGTGAAATCAGTGAACTGTAACAAACAACGATGTTTGTTTGCCCCTGAGCTATGTCCGTATTAATGGTACATAATTATACAGGTAGTTGTCCATCAACTCTGTTCTATTATACAGTCATGTATGTGACAATTTTACTGCAAAAGAATCAATTCATGGGCAGTTTTTGGTTTCAGTTATTGAATATGAAGTTACAATATATGAACAATTAGAAAAAAAACTAAAAAGATGAACTGCTCCTTTAAATACACAACATGTAGGTTATCATCTTTCTCTTAAAGCCAAAAAATAACGACTTCTGAAAAAATAAATGTAACCGGTGTTAAGGGTTCAGTTATGGATTTATCATCAATAAAAATAGATAATTATAAAGCTTTTCTAAAGCTTTTCATTGCAAATATGTGTATTCCTAGCTTAGTGGTACATGTTACTCCAGATAGATAAATTAGAGGAATATAATTTCTACAATTTCCAATGCGGGAAATGTGGTCTTGACAAGTCCGAATGGAAGCTTCAATACGTAGAATTACCAAAATTACCAAAATCCCCCATATAGAAAATAATTTATTTCAGAAACTGGAAAGGTCATATAAGCCATATTATGTATGAATTATATCACTTGTGTATGTAAAGTAATAGGGAATATTGGTATTTGCGTAACTTAACGAAATCAACATTATAAATCGCTTTTAATTCAGAAACAAGCAAAAACTATTTTATGTTACTATTTCAATAAAAACGTATCAATGCCACCGTTTTGTTGGTCTGCACTTATATACATAATAATGTACCATGGGGTATTTTGGTACCCGCTCGGCGTCAGAAAGCGTGTAAAACGAAATTCCAGTTATAAAGTGTTATTTGTGTCAAATATACATGTGGACAAAATGTTTCTTTAGTATTTTCGTAAAAAACATGGGTAAATACCAGTTTAGAGGTATTAATTTATTACTAAAACCACCATTACACGTAGTAACAGGTTAGATTTCGGTCAGGGCGCAAGCGTTTGGAAGCGTGTTTAAAGTATCGAAATTCCCGTGGTTAAAAGCTAATGTTCTTATAAGTAAAATCACGTAAACAATAGGCAATCTGTTAGACAAAAACCCACTTTGATGTTAGCTTATCTAGGTTTTCTCACCGCTAAGCCATGTGACTAAGTGGGAGGAGCTATCAACGTCCAGGGGAGATGTCAATTGCGGCTGCAGAATACCACAAGACCAGGTCAGCTGGTGGTCCATACCCGTAGCCAAGGGGGGTGCGTTGGGTGCGTTCGCACTCAACATTTTTTGACAAGTAAATAAAGTTTGTACTGGAAGTTGCACCTAACTAATGAAGCAAGGGGTTCAATCTCCAACGAAACGAAAAGCTTTGTTGGATCTGTGTAAAACAGTTAACACATGCAGCGACCGCTTCTAAATTACTAGTCTTGGTTCCGTCCGTTTTCGAGTCGGCCTATCGTTATGCCATCATGGAACTAGGGGAGGCAATATATGAGGATGACTTACTCTCACATACCCTGCTAGAGGAAGAGAATACTCGATGGAAGCACCTCTTCTCTTCGGACTAATGTCCAGTCACTGGTTAATAATTATGCATTATACCATGATTTATAACAATTACACAGTGTGCACATCATTTTCGACAGACTGCGTTGTCTTTTTGTTATATCCTCGAACAACCATTTTCGGATCACCTCAAGAGTTTAACATAAAAAAAATAACAGCTATGCTCATGACAGGATCATTGTTTTGCTGTGTGGCACGAAAACCAATTTGTTTCTACAAAGTAATGTAGTTTTTTGTAGTTTACCAACACTTTATGGCAAATAATCTGATTTAAATACAAAACTTTCCACAATGTTTTAATTATGTCAAACTTGACACTGGGAAATAAGTCCCTCTCGTTGACAGTTGTTTTAATAAATTTAAAACTGTTATGCCGGAGATTTAGTGTTTGAGACGCAGTTCCTCGTTGATTGGGGAAGACACGCAAAGGCAACTCACAAAGTGTTTATTAGTTATGTGTTTATTTTCACAAAGTATTTTAACCGCAATGATAACAAAAGTCCATAACAAAGTTCTTACACACAGTTTCAAATTATTAAGTTAAATTAATGTATTATCATAATAAATGTTTCCCTATAACGTTTAATGATGTTAATTTATATCACACAGAAAATCACAAAGTTAAATGTCATGCACAGTAAGGCTAAAGTCTATATATATCTCATGTTCAATATTCTTCAGTTTTATATCAAATTTCTAAACAGTTGTCTAGACCATAGTGAATGGCTTTATATCTATTTAGCAATCAAGAATATCAATTTAAGAATATAAAGTTGTAATTAGCTTAGAATGCTTGGGTATTATGGGATAACATTATTTAACATAAGCTGTCATTGTTTGCTTAAAGCTAATGGCTTGAAATTCATTAACACAATTACCCTACACTTATTATTACCTTTTAATTATTACCCTAGACTTATTTATTATACTGTATATCAAGGATTTGCACCGATCCATGAACAAAGTTAATCAAATCAACAACTGTGGTTGTTTTGGAAAGTTTCAATGTGTCAGTGTTTTTTTAGCTCCACTGGCCAAAGGCCAGCGGGGCTTATGTCATGGTCCTGTGTCCGTCGTGTGTGCGTGCGTGCGTGTGTCCGTGCGTGCGTGCGTTAACTTTTTCTTTAAACAACTTCTTCTCCTAAACTACTGGTCCAATTCTGATGAAATTTCTCAGGAATGTTCCTGTGGTGAACCTCTTTCAAATTTGTTCAAAATATGCCCCTGGGGTCAAATTTGACTTTGCCCCTGGGGGTAAAAAAATTGAAAATTTGCTTATATATGGCCTATTTTGTGCAAACTTTATAAATCTTCTTGTCAAGAACCATTGGGGCTAGGGCTACCAAACTTGGTATGTAGTGACATCTTATAGTTCTCTACCAAGTTTGTTCAAATTATGCCCCTGGGGTCAAATTTTACTCTGCCCCGGGGGGCCAAAAAATTGAAAATTTGCTTATATAAGGCCTATTTTGTGCAAACTTTAAAAATCTTCTTGTCCATAACCGTATGGCGTAGGGCTACCAAATTTGGTATGTAGTGACATCTTATAGTCCTCTACCAAGTTTGTTCAAATTATGCCCCTGGGGTCAAATTTGACCCTGCCCCGGGGGGTTAAAAAATTGAAAATTTGCTATATAAGGCCTATTTTGTGCAAACATTAAAAATCTTCTTGTCCATAACCATTGGGCCTAGGGCTACCAAATTTGCTATGTAGTGACATCTTATAGTTTTCTACCAAGTTTGTTCAAACTATGCCCCTGGGGTCAAATTTGAACCTGCCCCGGGGGGTTAAATATTGAAAATTTGCTTACATAAGGCCTATTTTGTGCAAACTTTAAAAATCTTCTTGTCCATAACCATTGGGCCTAGGGCTACCAAATTTTCTATGTAGTGACATCTTATAGTCTTCTACCAAGTTTGTTCAAATTATGCCCCTGGGGTCACATTTGACCCTGCCCCAGGGGGTTCAAAAAATTGAAAATTTGCTTATATAAGGCCTATTTGTGAAAACTTTAAAAATCTTCTCGTCCATAACCATTGGGCCAAGGGCTACCAAATTTGGTATGAAGTAACATCTTATTGTCCTCTACCAAGTTTGTTCAAATTAAGCCCCTGGGGTCAAATTTGACCCTGCGCCGGGGTTCAAAAAAATTGAAAATTTGCTTATATAAGGCCTATTTTGTGAAAACTTTAAAAATCTTCTTGTCCATAACCATTGGGCCTAGGGCTACCAAATTTGGTATGTAGTGACATCTAATAGTCCTCTACCAAGTTTGTTCAAATTATGCCCCAGGGGTCAAATTTTGACCCCGCCCTGGGGGGTCAAAAAATCGAAAATTTGCTTATATTAGTTCTATCTTGTGCAAACTTTAAAAATCTTATAGTCCATAACCGTATGGCATAGGGCTATCAAATTTGGTATGTAATGACATCTTATAGTCCTCTACCAAGTTTGTTCAAATTAAGCCCCTGGGATCAAATTTGACCGTTCCCCAGGGGCCACAAAATTGAACATATGCTTATATTGGGCCCATTTTGTGCAAACTATAAAAATCTTGTCCATAACCATTGGGCCTATTTCTATCAAATTTGGTAGGTAGTGACATCTAATAGTTCTCTACTTAGTTTTTTAGCTCCACTGGCCAAAGGCCAGCGGGGCTTATGTCATGGTCCTGTGTCTGTCGTGTGTGCGTGCGTGCGTGCGTCCGTGCGTGTGTGCGTTAACTTTTTCTTAAAACATCTTCTTCTCCTAAACTACTGGTCCAATTCTGATGAAATTTCTCAGGAATGTTCCTGTGGTGAACCTCTTTCAAATTTGTTCAAATGATGCCCCTGGGGTCAAATTTGACTTTGCCCCTGGGGGTCAAAAAATTGAAAATTTGCTTATATAAGGCCTATTTTGTGCAAACTTTATAAATCTTCTTGTCAAGAACCATTGGGCCTAGGGCTACCAAACTTGGTATGTAGTGACATCTTATAGTCCTCTACCAAGTAGGTTCAAATTATGCCCCTGGGGTCAAATTTTACCCTGCCCCGGGGGGTCAAAAAAAAAAAATTGCTTATATACGGCCTATTTTGTGCAAACTTTAAAAATCTTCTTGTCCATAACCGTATGGCGTAGGGCTACCAAATTTGGTATGTAGTGACATCTTATAGTCCTCTACCAAGTTTGTTCAAATTATGCCCCTGGGGTCAAATTTGACCCTGCCCCGGGGGGTTAAAAAATTGAAAATTTGCTGTATAAGGCCTATTTTGTGCAAACTTTAACAATCTTCTTGTCCATAACCATTGGGCCTAGGACTATCAAATTTGCTATGTAGTGACATCTTATAGTTTTCTACCAAGTTTGTTCAAACTATGCCCCTGGGGTCAAATTTGAACCTGCCCCGGGGGGTAAAAAAATTGAAAATTTGCTTTTATAAGGCCTATTTTGTGCAAACTTTAAAAATCTTCTTGTCCATAATCATTGGGCCAAGGGCTACCAAATTTGGTATGTAGTGACATCTTATTGTCCTCTACCAAGTTTGTTCAAATTAAGTCCCTGGGATCAAATTTGACCCTACCCAGGGGGGTCAAAAAATTGAACACTTTGCTTATATAAGGCCTATTTTGTAAAAACTTTAAAAATCTTCTTGTCCATAACCATTGGGCCTAGGGCTACCAAATTTGGTATGTAGTGACATCTAATAGTCCTCTTCCAAGTTTGTTCAAATTATGCCCCTGGGGTCAAATTTGACCCCGCCCTGGGGGTTCAAAAAATCGAAAATTTGCTTATATAAGTCCTATTTTGTGCAAACTTTAAAAATCTTGTAGTCCATAACTGTATGGCATAGGGCTACCAAACTTGGTATGTAATGACATCTTATAGTCCTCTACCAAGTTTGTTCAAATTAAGCCCCTGGGATCAAATTTGACCGTTCCCCAGGGGTCACAAATTGAACATATGCTTATATTGGGCCCATTTTGTGCAAACTATAAAAATCTTCTTGTCCATAACCATTGGGCCTATTTCTATCAAATTTGGTAGGTAGTGACATCTAATAGTTCTCTACTTAGTTTTTTCAAATTATGCCTCTGGGAACAAATTTGACCTTGCCCCAGTGGTCACAAAAATGAACATATGCTTAAATAGGCCTATTTTGTGCAAACTTCAAAAATCTTCTTGTTCTTAATTATAGAGCCTAGGGCTACTAAATTTGGTATGTTGTGATATCTAATAGCTCTCTTCCAAATTTGTTTAAATTATTCCCCAGGGCTCAAATTTGACCCTGTCCCAGGAGGTCACAAAACTGAACATCTCCAGGGGAGATTACTGCGGCCGTGTGGCTGTGACCAACAACAACAACAACATCTTGTAAACATGAGATAAAACCCTGTCATTTAGTGCCATTTTAGATCAGATGGTGACTGCTTACAAAGAGATTGAAGTAAGAACATGTGTTCTGAATGTTTTTCTTATAAACTGAAAAAAGTCTGGATTTATTTAAATGTGTCGAAAGTGACCATATATCTGGATAAAAATTTTTCAGATGACATGTTTATTTAATGTCTTTTTTGTAGTGTTTAAACCAGTTTTATAATATCTTATTTATTTTAAAACACAACTTCCATGAACATAATTATTTCCATAAAAGCATACATGCCATAATTTTTTAGACCAATTCCGGGACATTGAGTTAAATTGTCCGGGACTTTAGCCGATTTTCCGGGACATGTATAAAATGTAGCGATATTTATAGACACATGCATTTTTGGTACGTTTTTTTGTTTCGCATCGTTAATTGCATAAGTTCGAAAGCCTATCCGAAGTACACTTAATCTATTAACGTCAAATTAAACATTACTACTTCCGTTACTAGATACAAGCCACGTGTTTTCAGTGTAAGCGTTCTAAACATAGATGGTGACGTCACTGCGTTATTGTTATTAAGACCGGTGTGTAACGCGTTGTTGTTCATACGCCATTATTCATTAATAACATTTATAAATACAAAGTTTTGACATGGCGAACGCAATTCAAATTCACTTATTATTTTTAACGTTATGTTTACTAGGGGTTTAGAACAAGACAATAATAAACCTAGTGAGGATGACGTTTTTATATGCTTACTTTTTTACTCAACTTCTTTGTCGGTTAAACGTGCAAACATAAACTGCTTTTAATTTTTTACTCAGCGATGTTGGACTTCAGATGTGTGAACAACTATCCTTTGCCCTTACGCAGCGGGAAATAATGACGTAGTAGATTAAAGTCAATTAACAACCACATTAAACAATGCCGCCTTTTCGGTGTGACCGCGAACGTGAGACAATCGATATGATAACAGGACCCCTGTTAATTGATCGATTTTGACACGTAGCGTAGTCTGCCTATTCGGGTAGGCATTGTCATGGAGACGCTGCAGATATACACAGATTCGAGGTGCAGTTAAGCCCTAGATAAGGTACATGTATATATGGATTTTGTAAATTCCGGGACATTTGACAGATTTCCGGGACAGCGGGACAAGTTCTTCATTTCCGGGACTGTCCCGGACAATCCGGGACGTATGGCATGTATGCATAAAAGTCAATATATGATACTGCATTGTAAACTCGAACTTTGTATCCAAGAGAAGGTGTTGGAATTAATGAAGTGCAATGTTCTTAACTATCGTATATGCTGCTTTTTAATAAATAATGATTCATTGTTCCATTTGTGAATTGTGACTCATGAATTGTGGAGATATGATTGTCAATTGCTCAACAATCCATATAAATTTCTGATCATTTTATAATTTTCTTAATATAAGTTATGAATTGATCTTAGAAGTCATATGTATTACTTAATTAAATACATTTATGAATATAAGAAATAATCTTTAGATTATCATAATATTCTCAGGCCTGTTGGTCTAAGGGATGTGTGGGTTGTTAATTATATGTATGCACCTCTTCGAAGAAGAGGGTGTTTATTGTTTTGCACATGTCGGTCCGTCCGTCATCCGTATGTCCGTCCACCAGATGGTTTCTGGATGATAACTCAAGAGCACTTAGGCGCAGGATCATGACACTTTAAAGGTACATTGATCATGACTCGCAGATGACCCCTGCTGATTTTGAAGTCACTAGGTCAAAGGTCAAGGTCACGGTGACCCCAAATAGTAAAATGTTTTCCGGATGATAACTCAAGAACGCTTATGCCTATGATCATGAAACTTCATAGGTACATTGATTATGAGTCGTAGATGACCCCTATTGATTTTTAGGTCAAAGGTCAAGGTCACGGTGACCGGAAATAGTAAAATGGTTTCCGGATGATAACTCTAGAACGTTTTATGCCTAGGATAATGAAACTTCATAGTAGCATTGATCATGATTCGCAGATGACCCCTAATGATTCTCAGGTGAAAGGTCAAGGTCACTGTGACCCGAAATAGTAAAATGTTTTCTGGATGATAACTCAAGAACGCTTATTCCTAGGATCATGAAACTTCATAGGTACATGGATCATGACTCGCAGATTACCCCTATTGATTTTCATGTCACTAGGTCAAAGGTCACGGTGACTCAACTTAGAAAAATGGTTTCCGGTTTATAACTCAAAAACGCTTACGCCTAGGATCATGAAACTTCATAGATACATTTATCATGACTCGCAGATGACCCATATTGACTTTCAGGTCACTAGGTCAAAGGTCAAGGTCACGGTGACTTCACACAGTAAAATGGTTTCCGGCTGATAACTAAAGAAAGCTTACGCCTAGGATCATGAAACTTCATAGGTACATTAATCATGACTCACAGATGGACCCCTATTGATTCTCAGGTCACTAGGTCAAAGGTCAAGGTCACAGTGACAAAAAACGTATTCACTCAATGGCTGCCACTACAACTGACAGCCCATATGGAGGGGCATGCATGTTTAACAAACAGCCCTTGTTTGACATGATTCTTAACAAAGAAAGATGCTTCTATTGTATTTGTTATAAATGTGTGAAAGGCTCTAAGAAGGAACCAGAGATTATTAACCCTTTACCAAACACCAACAGGATTTTACGGGTTTATAGCTGACGACATTATAAATAATTATGATAAAATGAGAAATTGCTCAAGATGAGCAATTTCTCCTTTTATCACAATTATTTCTACCCTACCTGATTATTTCCTTAATATTCCATTACAATTTAATTGTGGTCTGCAACCTTTTTCAAATTGGGAAAGTCCAAAATGTGTCGTTTGGTAAAGGGTTAAGGCATTTTGATTCCTACGGGTCTTGTGAATCTGTTTCAAATCAAATGCGTATATTTGATCTTCAGCATCTAAAAATATGTGAAATAGAAAGAACGACAATATCTTTTGGAGAGATAAATGTACCTACGTTATAAGCAATGGGACTGTGCTTCAAAGGAACTATTCCCGGGCTTTTTAGTCTGTTTAGTTAACACAGTAGTAACTTTTTCCATATATAAAATTGCTCACCCTTCCAACTTTAAGCGCCCAGTGGGACGAGGGATAGACAGAGAAAGTCACATGCTTGAGTACATTTCAACCCATGCGCATTGCGCGTTTTTTTCGCATAAAAAAACAGTGGAGCGATACAGGGCCATCATGGCCCTCTTGTTTCATTCAAAATCGAGTCCTGTAATCTGACTCATTCAACATGGAAAAACGTATAATGGAAGGTTTCCAAAAAAAAAATAATATTTTTTAGATTTCAATTAAATCAACATGCAGGTGAATATAATACTGGACACACTTGTATCCTCGATTTTGAAGCATTTCATAGCAAAACAACATCAACACTATTTTCCCAATTTTAGTCTAAATGCCGCTAGTTTTCCCAATCCAAAGGAACTGTGCCCATTCCCAAAACGGTGAAAAAGCACTGTGTGAATCAATCCCCTCAAAATGCTATGCAAAGTAATTTAAATTGACTAAAATGTATATTCAAGCCACATGCTTCATGGCTGTGCTGCGTTTCCTCCCCCACCTTCATGCCAAGAAGTACTTGTATATACCTGCATACAAATTTGTGAGCATCATATGTCAATATATGTAATATCTTGATATAAGAGTGAATTCTTCTTTTTCTTAGTGAACTGGCTTAAACATTACGTTTGGTCCAAATTATAGCAGCATTTTAGTTGCTATTAAAGGTGCAGCATTCTCCTGCATATTGCTATATTATTCTAAGACATGCACTTAGCAGTTATAAGCATAGTAAATAATTTGCACATCTCTGGTTCAATCATATAACAACAGCTACTGATAAATGTTTTCACTATTCAGACCTACACCATTTGTAAAAGCAGCTGAAATGTGGGCATCAGTTAAGGATAAAGATTTGTATATGGCGTTTGGAAACAGGGCATAGTATCAGGCTGGTATATGGTGTTTGGAAACAGGGCATAGTATCAGGCTGGTATATGGCGTTTGGAAACAGGGCATAGTATCAGGCTGGTATATGGCGTTTGGAAACAGGGCATAGCATCAGGCTGGTATATGGCGTTTGGAAACAGGGCATAGTATCAGGCTGGTATATGGTGTTTGGAAACAGGGCATAGTATCAGGCTGGTATATGGCGTTTGGAAACAGGGCATAGTATCAGGCTGGTATATGGTGTTTGGAAACAGGGCATAGTATCAGGCTGGTATATGGCGTTTGGAAACAGGGCATAGTATCAGGCTGGTATATGGTGTTAGGAAACAGGGCATAGTATCAGGCTGGTATATGGCGTTTGGAAACAGGGCATAGTATCAGGCTGGTATATGGCGTTTGGAAACAGGGCATTATTATAAGTATCAGGCTGGTATATGGCGTTTGGAAACAGGGCATTATTATAAGTATCAGGCTGGTATATGGCGTTTGGAAACAGGGCATAGTATCAGGCTGGTATATGGCGTTTGGAAACAGGGCATAGTATCAGGCTGGTATATGGTGTTAGGAAACAGGGCATAGTATCAGGCTGGTATATGGCGTTTGGAAACAGGGCATAGTATCAGGCTGGTATATGGTGTTTGGAAACAGGGCATAGTATTAGGCTGGTATATGGTGTTTGGAAACAGGGCATAGTATCAGGCTGGTATATGGCGTTTGGAAACAGGGCATAGTATCAGGCTGCTCTGGCTAGAATATTATGAATGGGCGCGTGGACTGTTGGATAAGTGTTCGCTATATTTTATCAAGCATGAATGTATCTAAAAATATCTGTGTGACTTGCAAATAACAGATCCCTATGTCCCTATGTCCAAGACCAAAGGTCAAAGGTCAAATGCATTTAATCTATACATATCACTTTGTTTGCAGCAACAGTTTATGCAGCCTTAATACATGTATATTCTCAAATTAGTTTGCATGATTTACCAGTGTTGTTAGACAGAGCGATTTGCACATAAACCAATGCCCTTCGAAAGGTTGAAGTCAATGTATTGTCTGGATTATAACCTTGTTATTGAAGCATGGATGGATTTAAAAATGACAGAAGTAAGACTAATACAGAGTGTAAAATCAAGGAACAATGTCCATCAATAAATGTCAAGTTTTTTTATGAGAGGTCAATGAGTGTTCAAAACTATTAAAAGCAATATGCTTCTCTGCATATGAAGGTCACTATAAAGCGTAGTATTGAAATAAATAGCATTTCCCTTTACAAATGCAAGGGTTAAGATTTAATATGTTTATGTTTCCTGATAAAAATGAAGTTAAATAAATTAAGAATAAGACTAAACTACATATCTTTTTCAGAATTTTCAGAACACGAACCAACATTGTTATGTTAACAAACCCAGTCACTGTCAAACATCAATGTATGGGAATCTGAAGGGCTCCCCCCAGAATAAAATAATTAATAGCCAGCTGCATGATGGGGGTTTAATAAGGCACAGAGTTTATTCCTTGCTGTTCAGAACAAAATAGTGTTTCAGCTTTATCACATTATAGACTACTTTGTTTCTTGTCTCAAAAGAAATGTAACTTCATGTTGACCTCATAAACTAATCTTTGGATGGAGGGGCATAGAGCCCTATTTGGAGAGGTACATTTTGTTGATTCGGCTTGTGAAAAGCTCTATACATAGCTGTTACAACGGTGGCTTTCATTTTTCTGCACGCGTTATGACCAAGTCTTTTGAACTGTATGATGATAAGATTGGGTACCACTTCAAACCACTTCTATTATTGCTATAGCTACATATCAAAACAAAAACATATCAAACGCATGGCAGTGTGTATATAGTAACCTAACAAATCAAACGTACGACAGTGTGTATATGGTTATAACCTAACATATCAAATGCACGGCAGTGTGTACATAGTAACCTAACATATCAAACGTACGACAGTGTGTATATGGTTATAACCTAACATATCAAACGCATGGCAGTGTGTATATACTAACCTAACATATCAAACACACAGCAGTGTGTATATAGTAACCTAACATATCAAACGTACGGCAGTGTGTATATAGTAACCTAACATATCAAACGCACGGCAGTGTGTATATAGTAACCTAACATATCAAACACACGGCAGTGTGTATATAGTAACCTAACATATCAAACGCGTGACAGTGTGTATATAGTAACCTAACATATCAAACACACAGCAGTGAGTATATAGTAACCTAACATATCAAACGCATGGCAGTGTGTATATAGTAACCTAACATATCAGACGCGTGACAGTGTGTATATAGTAACCTAACATATCAAACACACAGCAGTGTGTATATAGTAACCTAACATATCAAACACACAGCAGTGAGTATATAGTAACCTAACATATCAAACGCGTGACAGTGTGTATATAGTAACCTAACATATCAAACACACAGCAGTGTGTATATAGTAACCTCACATATCAAACACACGGCAGTGTGTAATTGTAACCTAACATATCAAACGCACAGCAGTGTGTATATAGTAACCTAACATATCAAATGTACAGCAGTGTGTATATAGTAACCTAACATATCAAACGCACGGCAGTGTGTATATAGTAACCTAACATATCAAACACACGGCAGTGTGTATATAGTAACCTAACATAACAAACGCACGGCAGTGTGTATATAGTAACCTAACATATCAAACGTACAGCAGTGTGTATATAGTAACCTAACATATCAAACACATGGCAGTGTGTATATAGTAACCTAACATATCAAACGCACAGCAGTGTGTATATAGTAACCTAACATATCAAACGTACAGCAGTGTGTATATAGTAACCTAACATATCAAACACTTGGCAGTGTGTATATAATAACCGAACATATCAAACGTACAGCAGTGTGTATATAATAACCTAACATATCAAACGCACGGCAGTGTGTATATAGTAACCTAACATATCAAACACACTGCAGTGTGTATATAGTAACCTAACATAACAAACGCACGGCAGTGTGTATATAGTAACCTAACATATCAAACACACTGCAGTGTGTATATAGAAACCTAACATATCAAACGCACGGCAGTGTGTATATAGTAACCTAACATATCAAACGCGCGGCAGTGTGTATATAGTAACCTAACATATGAAACGCATGGAAGTGTGTATATAGTAACCTAACATATCAAACACATGGCAGTGAGTATATAGTAACCTAACATATCAAACGCATGGCAGTGTGTATATAGTAACCTAACATATCAAACGCACGACAGTGTGTATATAGTACCCTAACATATCAAACGCATGGCAGTGTGTATATAGTAACCTAACATATCAAACGCACGACAGTGTGTATATAGTAACCTAACATATCAAACGCATGGCAGTGTGTATATAGTAACCTAACATATCAAACGCACGGCAGTGTGTATTCCTAAGTTATCTGGTTTACACCAAAGTGAGCTCTTAAGGTTACAACACACCGAAATGTTAATCAACATAGCCGTCTGTATGGCTAATTAATTTATGAGTTTAATATTTCTCTGCTATTTATGCCCCCCCCCCCCCCCCTTCGAAGAAGAGGGGTTATATTGTTTTGCACATGTTGGTCGGTCCGTCCGTCCGCCCGTCCACCAAATGGTTTCCAGATGATAACTCAAGAACGCTTAGGCCTAGGATCATGAAACTTCATAGGTACATTGATCATCACTGGCAGATGACCCATATTGATTTTCAGGTCACTAGGTCTAAGGTCAAGGTCACAGACCTGAAGCAGTAAAATGGTTTCTAACGTATTCACACAATGGCTGCCACAACAACTGGCAGCCCATTTGGGGGGCATGCATGTTTTACAAACAGCCCTTGTTATTATGCCCCCTTCGAAGAAGAGGGGGTATATTGCTTAGCTCATGTCGGTCGGTCCGTCCGTCCACCAGGTGGTTGTCAGACGATAACTCAAGAACGCTTGGGCCTAGGATCATGAAATTTCATAGGTACATTGATCATGACTTTCAGATGACCCCTATTGATTTTGATGTCACTAGGTCAAAGGTCAAGGTCATGGTGACCAGAAATAGTAAAATGGTTTTCGGATGATAACTCAAGAACACATACGCCTAGGATCATGAAACTTCATGGGTAGATTGATCATGACTTGCAGATGACCCCTATTGATTTTGAGGTCACTAGGTCAAAGGTCAAGGTCACGGTGACCCGTAATAGTAAAATGGTTTCCGGATGATAACTCAAGAACGCATACGCCTAGGATCATGAAACTTTATGGGTAGATTGATCATGACTCGCAGATGACCCCTATTGATTTTGAGGTCACTAGGTCAAAGGTCAAGGTCACGGTGACACGAAATAGTAAAATGATTTTTGGATGATAATTCAAGAACACATATGCCTAGGATCATGAAACTTTATAGGTAGATTGATCATGACTCGCAGATGACAACTATTGATTTTCAGGTCACTAGGTCAAAGGTCAAGGTCACGGTGACCCGAAATAGTAAAATGATTTCCGGATGATAACTCAAGAACGCATATACCTAGGATCATGAAACTTCATAGGTAGATTGATCATGACTCGCAGATGACCCCTATTGATTTTTAGGTTACAAGGTCAAAGGTCAAGGTCACGGTGACCCGAAATAGTATAATGATTTTGGGATGATGACTCAAGAACGCTTTTGCCTAGGATCATGACACTTCATAGGTACATTGATCATGACTTGCAGATGACCCTATTGATTTTCAGGTCACTAGGTCAAAGGTCAAGGTCACAGTGACAAAAGTCGTATTCACTCAATGGCTGCCAGTACAATGGACTGCCCATATGGGGGGCATGCATGTTTTACAAACAGCCCTTGTTTTTTTAGATCTATTAATCAATTATCATACTGTGTATTTAAGAATGTTTATATAATATTAATATTTAATTGTTTTGTAAATTAAATTTGTATCAGGATATTGTATTCCTTGCCTAATAAGAATTCGATAGTCTGAGGCAGGGATCATATTTTTTTCGTTTTTGTCGGTCCTAGACCGATTAGGGTCATGAAAGACCGATTGAAAATCCCAAACGGTCGGTCTGATTCTGTTAGCTAAAATTCCCATGACATTAAATCGATTAAACAGTGCAGATGTTAACACACCCTAAGTACATTCTTATCTCGATATGGTGTATCTAAACCAGTCAGGACCAGTTTATTGCACGTCAGCCGACGAGTATGACCCCGACCCCAAGCAGCGAAGATTCGCGCGGTTGTGGATTAGTCATGCGTGAATAACCCCGTGTCAATATCAATCGATAATTTCACTGGCTTATATCTAGCACACTTATCGGTCCTAAATGTGTTCTCGTCCACGATTAAATGGTTGACTGTTACTTCGATACATTTTCCACCAGCGTAATAATCCGGCAATAAATGAATGAAATTCGCGGATGATCAACAGAACAGCCGAAAGTTATTTTTTTGGGGCGGAACTTCACATAAAATAGTACACAAGAAAAATAATATACATTGTATAAATCTTTAGTAAAAATCGTGTTAGAATCGAAACAATTTGTTTACTTTAGTGTTTGTTGTTGAATAACCCACGACCGGAAGTTTAGATGCATGGATTCAAATCACTCATTCTTCGCACTCGTGATAATATTGACAACGATGAAAAAAGTCAGATAAAACAGCACACGAAACAACAATGCAATAGCAATGATCATAATGAGAAAACTCGTATGTTCCGTTTAAAAAAATGCATAAGGGAATTTAACTTGTACATTTATTATACCACCTTCATGAATGGCAAAATCAATTGTATATATTTTAACGTAATTTGTAATGATTTCGGATATAATTTTTCGGACACTTTTTCCCCATTTAAATCCAGACCGATTGATGTTGCGGGAAAATATGATCCCTGGTCTGAGGCCATCCATAAAAATTATTGGCATAACCCGACCGACCCACTAAAATCGGCCCGACTGAAGTTATTTTTTGTTACTTTCCAAAAAAAAATTTTTTTTGCTCGCCGAAACTTCTTTCCGCTAAATTTTTCCTTTCAGCTTTTTATCCTTTCCGGTTATTTGCGTCATTTAATTGAATGCTCTTTCAAGGAGATAGCAATGAACAAAACGCGTACCGGTATTTATTTGAGTCGCCTATTTATTTGACATATGCATATGCAATTCATTAGACTTTAAATACAATTAAACCGCTCCTGTTTTTCTCGTATCCCTTTATTTAAAATACGCTGCTGTTGCTCAGGATAGTTTGGGAGTAAAAAAATTAATTAATTAATTATCACCGTTCAATTCAATTCGGCAATCGGCAGAGATGTGTAATATTATCGTCATATAACTAATTATTTAATTATCACTCTTTAATTCAGATCGGTAAATATTCGGTAGAAAGATAAAAAGTGGTCAGCTTAGACATATTTATTGACGGGTATTGTCACGTTTTTGTTTCATTTGCTTATCTCTTTATACGACTTTTTGACCGGTCGCTATTTTGGAGGCAGACGGCGATATTAAATGTGTATTAAAATTATACAACATCTGCGCATGAATGAACCAATATTATCCGATAGCTCCACCCGTTCTCACGTTTCATTCGACAATGTCATGTCATGTGTAAGCGAGCTCAATGCTGATTGGCCAGCTACCATGTGCACTTCATTAACAACAAGGTCAAGCAATGTCTAATCGGGTACAGACCGGGTTTCATTCACTGTTTGAATTGCGAACACTTTCATTGAAACAAAGAGACAAATATAGAAAACCAGTCCGGATTAAAATGGCGGATGTTTTCAACGAAATTTTACTCGATTTTCGCATTTTCGCAATTTAGATTTTTCTTTAGCCAAATTCTCAATAGTTTCACAAATAACTCAAATGACGAACGACAGCGCGAACATTGCGAACGTGTTATTATTGGAATAAATGCTCACTATTATAGGGCTCGCTCTGTCGTTCGCCATTTGAGAAAGTATAGCGAATTTGGCTTAAGAAAAATATAATTTTGTGAATATGCTTAAATCACGTAAAATTTCATTGACAACATCCGCCATTTTTATCCGGAGTGTTTTTTAAAACTATTTTTCTCTTTGTTTCCATGAACAATTTGAAGCGCATATGGTAGCTTGCCAATCAACATTTACTTCGCTATGGGGTAATATTGGGCCATTCATGCGCAGATAATGGAATACACAGTTGATTTTGTCGTCTGCCTACAATATAACGGCCGATGGCAAAAGTCGTATAAAAAATAAGCAAATGAAAAGAAGCGTAACACTCAATAAATTATTTGTAAGCTGATCACTTTACAAATTTCTACTGACTAATGATCTGAATTAAAGGATGATAATTAAATAATTAGTTACATGTTGAAGATGTTGCACCTTTCTGTTCTTGATTGAAATTAAAATGTTATAATTACTTTGTTGTTTTTTACTCACAAACTATGCTATTGTAAAGTTATATGTCAACCACATAGTATATTAATTACGTATTTGCCCTGTTACGTGTTTTCATTTTCTGTAGTCAAACGATATTCACATTTTATTTCATGTGCAAAATGCGTACAATTTTTCGGACTGTCGTTTTAGGATCAAGTATTTTTCGTTGATTATATTATATTTTCGAAGTTCTTTATAGAAAAAATAGACTTAGGAATACACGTGCGGTGATACGGACGGTGCAGAAAAATCTTAACCAATTTCCTTTCATGAGGCAGAAGACTTGGAGCTTTATTTGATAATTTACCCTTCAGTTTGGTATATGTCAGAGTTCAATGTCAAAAAAAAAATTGCTAAAAAAAAATTAAATCTCTACCTACCGACCCACACAAATTTACCTGGGTCGGATTATGCCAAACAAACAATTTTTTAAGGATGGCCTGACAGCATATTCATGTGTTGATGATTGCATATAATTTAAATTTATCTTTAATAGTTCAAATAAAGCAATTGTCATCATACTTGCTATACTTTCAACAAGTCTAAAAAGAGAGATGTTGATGTTATTTGTACTAACTTTTTATGCCCACGGTAGGGTGGCATAAGCAGTTAATTGCCCGTCAGTCGATATGTCTGTCTGTCAGTCTGTCCGAAAACTTTAACATTGCCGACAACTTTTGCAATATTGAAGATAGCAACTTGATATTTGTTATGTATGTGTATCTCATAGAGCTGCACATTTTGATTGGTGAAAGCCAAGGTCAAGGTCATCTTAAAGGCAAAATTAAATATATTGCTATAAAGTGGTGCCGTAGGGGGCATTGTGTTTCTGACAAACACATCTTTTGTTATCTCTAAAACATTCATAGACAGTGCTCACACATCTCGACATTTGCTTGGCATCCCCATTTTAGCAGACAACATCCCTGAAAATCGTTGACTGCAGTCATCGGTACACCAACATTTCATATGAACTCTGCCCTAGGTCAAAAGTCAAGGTCATTGTACTAGACAAAATGAAAACACTTTCTCCACAGCAATTAGATTTTCTTATTATTGGGTAGAATAAACAAGCATGGTTTGAAAGAGTATAAAGTGCAAGAACCAGGCCCCTAGGTCAAAGGTTAAAGTCACTGTTCAAGGTCATATGTAAAATATATGAAACCAATCCATAAAACGCTGTTCTTTAAAGAGACCTTCTCAAAGATGTGTGCATGTATTGAAATTTGTCATTAAATGCTTTATATTGATAAATGTAAACATTGGATCCAAAAAGCTCTAGTTAAAAAACTAGAAAAAAATTAAAGAAATAAAAAAGTAAAGCTCAACTCCAGGGCTCGAATCACTGACCCCTGGAGTAAAAGTTTATCGCTTAGCCCACTCTGCCATCCATGCTCATACTATGGTTGTTATATTTTAAACTTTATATAAGCAATCCTCGTAGTTTCACAAAATAAAACGACAGCAGCAGAACTCTGCAAATTATTCAATTGTTTTGCGTTGCTACGCTTGATAATGTTCACATTTTTAAATTGTCAAAAGATGCATATAATGAATATTTTAGAGCACGGTAATTGTTCATATTACTGCTTCCTCATACATATCATAACTACAACTAAAATTTGCAAAACTGAAACATTTTTGTTTAATTTTGTCAATTTACCGAACGTGAAAATGTCCCTTTAAGTAAGTTTGGCTAGCATATGAGGCAGAATTTTACATTCTGTATAAGTAGTGACTATATTGTATTGTTTAACAAGTATTCTTTACAAAGACCCATGTCAAAGTCACAATTCAAGTTCAAATGTCATAACATAGCCAATCTGGAACTAGTTTTAAATGAAATGTACCATTCTTATTAACCTGGCAGTAATTTGTACTTTATGTTTCGAAACTATCTTCATTGTAGACTTCTATGCTTTAAGTCAGTTTAAATTAGCAGTTTATGCAATGCACTTCTTACAATTTCATTCCAGTAGGTTTAAAGTAAACTGACACTGTACATGTTCTCACGTGACAGTTTACATTGTGACGTAGTGAGGCTGGTCACCAGTCCCACAAAACTGTGCCGCAAAGAGCTTTTCAGATTAAACGTTAAACAATGTTTTACAAGTTCACATGCAATTTTCATGTTAAAAGTGTTAAATGTTGATCAAATGTAAAAAGTATATAATATATATGTATGTATATTATGTTTCTATACTGATGCAGGTTTGTTTGTAATTATAGTGTCAGAAAGTGACTTTGTTAAAACCAGTTAATTTATAAAATGGCAACAAGTTCTCAGTCTTCAGTTGAGCTGGGTTCGCATGAAGTGAAGGACTATATTTGTAATGCCTGTGAAGACCAGAATAATGTTGAGACAAGTGCTGATTTCTATTGTAAACAATGTGATCGGTTTTATTGTGGAAACTGTATTGATTTACATGGTAAATTGTTGGCTAAACATACAACATTTGGAAAAAAAAATATAGAGAAATGGCCAGTTTCAAAAAAGGTGGTGGATTTTCTACAAATTTGTGATGTTCATAAGGACCATAAAATTGACCAATTCTGCAACCTGCACAAACAGCTGTGCTGCCCTCAGTGTGTATCTGATCAGCACAGGTATGTACTCTTCAGCTGTTAAGTTATTATTACAATATGATTAAAAAATATTATTTACAAAAAGTTAGACTTTTAAACACATACCCATCACGATGTAAATTCAAAGAAAGAGTCGTTAAATCAAAGTTCATGTTCATTTTCAAACCCACTAACGGGTCTTTAAATTAAGAATTATTATATATGCTTATATAGGGAGATATATTTAAATGTTGAAACTCATCATTTCAAACAGCAAAAAAAATGTCAGAAGTATTGATGACTTAAACATTTTTCTGTGAAATGATGTTTTTTAAGGTTCTTTCGCTGTCATTATGACCTTAAAATTTTCCGTTAAACACTTTAATTACAATTAAAAGACTCTTGATCATAAGTATTGAATGAGAAAAGAAACAAAATCAATATGTTTACTTGTGGCTTTGGCAACTGAAACATAGAGGATATTTGTTCATGGGAGTGTAAGATCGTTTGTTATTTCATGAGTGATCAAAGAAACTATATTTTCACAAGTGGCGCAAATCTTCTGTTTCTTTTATGCCCCTTTTTCAAGAAAATAATATACAGCTGTTTCCCTTTCGCTGAAAAGTTACCATTTTCTCCTGTGGCGTGCCTCAATACAATTCAATGAACAAAATGATGTCATTTTTTCGACAAAATGACTTCACTGTTCCAGCGAAATTCTCCAGTTAAACTCTTTAAAATGTAAATAAACAGTGAAAAAAACATAAAATAAAAAGAAAATTTATTGGATTCGATGGAATATCGTTTTTAATTCACTCGTGATCTGTAACACTTTTTCTGTTTAGTCATCACCATTCTAGTAACGTGAGATGCATGGTCATGGAAGAAATACATTTAAGACAAGAATGACGTACATTTGACCATATCTAGCGGTCAATAAAGTATTAATTATACACGAACTGCTTATATAAACAGCTTATATAGACAGGTTAAATAAGCCTACAGCTGTATATAGTAAGAAATAATTTAACGACCAAAAAGTGATGGACATTGTTATATCCCGTTTATAGTTATATTTTTTATGGTTATGAGTTTGTGTCAAAGTGATGGATAACGCTGTTTACTCCCTAAAACAAGTAGGTCAGCGCCAAGGTTACCATTTTTTGTATAAAACGGACCGTGTTGAAACCTTTATTCGAGCCAAGCGAGGCAAGGCAGCGAGCCGAACCTTTGTGGTAGCGCACAAGTGAATATCCAAATTTCTGGCTTCACGGGATAGTGCAAGAGAGACGGACATTTGGACATTTGTTTTTCTGGACGGATTATATTTTGTGTTGGAGTATCTTGTTTATTTCTTTACTGATCATTTCTTGTCTCAATTTCTTAAAGAAGAATTATATACAAATAAGAATAAGATACATTTACAATACAATATATATATATAAACATTTAATCAAGAATAAAAGTTGTTATATGCTACAAAAAGACTTGTTGCCTTATTTTGCAAACTGATGAGTAATCTACGAACCTGGGGACATTTAAGTCAAAACAAAAAATTACACAACGCAACTTAAACGAACTTTGAGAGCCACTAGATAACATAACGGCGGAAGTGCCACATATGTTAATCATTTTTGGGGCCATGACGTAGGATACTCACAAGGTGCCACAGATCATAAAAAATATATATAAATCTTGAAGTAAATCTTGATAATAATCCGTAGTTTCGAAAATGTGTTATTTTCACCGGTGAGCACAGTTTGGGCATATGAAGGTATTTAAAAAATAACATTGTATAATACTAAAAAGACACTGTTGAACTCGCATAAATAAAATTGCTAGTATGTTTATTTTGATTTTTATGTCCCCCACTATAGTAGTGGGGGACATATTGTTTTTGCCCTGTCTGTTGGTCTGTCTGTTGGTCTGTCTGTTGGTCTGTTGGTCTGTCTGTTGGTCTGTCTGTTTGCGCCAACTTTAACATTTTGCAATACCTTTTGCTATATTGAAGATAGCAACTTCATATTTGGCATGCATGTGTATCTCATGAAGCTGCACATTTTTAGAGGTGAAAGGTCAAGGTCATCCTTCAAGGTCAGAGGTCAAATATATGTGGCCAAAATCGCTCATTTTATGAATACTTTTGCAATATTGAAGATAGCAACTTGATATTTGGCATGCATGTGTATCTCATGGAGCTGCACATTTTGAGTGGTGAAAGGTCAAGGTCAAGGTCATCCTTCAAGGTCAGAGGTCAATTTTATGTGGCCAAAATCGCTCATTTTATGAATTCTTTTGCAATATTGAAGATAGCAACTTGATATTTGGCATGCATGTGCATCTCATGGAGCTGCTCATTTTGAGTGGTGAAAGGTCAAGGTCAAGGTCATCCTTCAAGGTCAGAGGTCAAATATATGTGGCCCAAATCGCTTATTTTATTAATACTTTTGCAATATTGAAGATAGCAACTTGATATTTGGCATGCATGTGTATCTCATGGAGCTGCACATTTTGAGTGGTGAAAGGTCAAGGTCATCCTTCACAAGGTCAAGGTCATCCTACAATGTCAAACATCATATAGGGGGACATTGTGTTTCACAAACACATCTTGTTTTGCATGAAAATAACCATTATTATTTATTTTTAGGTCATTTAGAAAAAAAAAAGAATTATTTTCCAAAACTTAGTAGTAACGTTAAGAATAAAATTTCAGAGTTAAGAATTTAAGAATTTCACAAAACCTTATCTGGAGCTCTGAAACACTAATCAATTTTGAAGCATTTTTCAGCACAAATGGACAAGTTATTTTCAAAGGCTTTAGTACCCATCACTGTATAGCTTTTGTTGTTTATATTTAATTTAAAAAAAATTGTATTTCATTATATTTATTAACAGCTAAATTATGTGAAAGAAAAACTGAAGTAACTATGCTCAGGTATAAGAACCTAGGTCATTTGATGAACAGCAACCCTTCCTATGGATAAATTCCATATGTGGTTCAACATTTTTAACATCAAAAAGGGCTAAGTTCAAAAAAGTCATCTTAATATAACTCTTTTAACTACCACAGAAGTAATGAAAGCTGTGGCAGGTCTGACAAATTGATCTAGAAGTATTTTCATAAAAAACGGGATGACAGGATTATGCATTTTCTAAGCAGTGAGTTCTGGTGCTGTATCATAAAAGACAGGGCAAATGTCTCATAGCTCATAATTGTTTTCCAAATGTGTTAAACACAAACTAATAAACTTAAAGTTAATGTTTTTCAACTTACATGTTAATCTGTGTGCATAGCACAAATAGTCAAAGCGCTGAAGGCACTGAAGTTGTTCGCTGTTGTATAATCTTAGACGCAACTCAGTTTTAAAAATTATAGTATAGCTTTTTTTATCTCAAGTTTGAAATGAACACAACCCATTCACATTTATAAAGAGTGTGTCTTAAAGCACAGTTCGAGATGTGTTTTTTTTTCTTATCATTAATAAAAAGATAATTTAATCTTCATTTTGGGAAAACAGGGCTAAATGCATATGCAGTAATTTTCATTACAGTACCAGTGAATGTCTTTAAACAAAAAACACCATCAAATCAGAAATATCGTCCTTGATTAGCTTGTGCGCATTGCAGAGGCTAATCAGTGTGCACAGGCTAATCTTATTTCACATGCATTAAGCCCCGTATTCCATGAAAGCAGCTAATATCACAGATTTTAATGATAAACACTTGACTGGCCAATGTCGTCTTACAAGCTGTTAAACACTATTGATTAAATACACACTGCAGTAGTAGAGCAGACGCTTTTAGCATTCGTTGACTGCATAATTGTACTGCAGGTAGTGAAGACAGGCATTGGTTATTGTCCCTAGCTTAGCAAACAGCAGACTGACCTGCAGTTATCGTTTCTAGCTTATTTAAAAGCAAACTGGCTTGAAAAACTGCGTCTCTTCATTAGTGTGAGCTACTCTCACAACTTAAAAACAAACACATATTTGTGATGATCATCTAAAAGCCAACCTTTTTAGCTGAAAGTTTAGGCAAGAATTTTGGAAACATATATCATCAAATTTGACATACACTAATTATAAACTAAAGGAGTTGAGTTCTTAGTACGAGCCAACATCATCAATTACCAGGCATATGTAACCCTGAAGTTTTCATGCAGCCAACATCATAACCTTGCAAAACAATGCAAACAATGCACATACTAATGTATGTTTGAATCTACTGTTGGCGTTGTTGTAACCGTTATAACTTATGTTGATGCAACTGTTTTGATAGCCAGCAGTATAATGTGGCTGTTACATGCTAGAATCTAGGATAGACCATGACCTACATGTACGTATCAAAGCATTTTCAAAACAGTATTGTCTAACAGACGACATAAGGACTCACTTAGAAGGAAGCCCGCCATGACATAAGCTCTTCTGGCAAAAAATCATTACAATATCATAGCACTGGATGACATTGACCTAGATATGTTGATCTACAAAAAAATAGAGGTCATCAACACTTCATTGCAAACCTTTTTTTACCAAACATGAGAACTGTAGGGTAAAAGATGAATGAGATATTGTTCAGAAACAATGAAATGGCTATAACACTAGATGCTCTTGACCTACTGACCTAAACAGAATAAGGTGCCATCTACTCATCACGACTAACATTTCTGCCAACTTAAAGAACTGTTGGAAGAATGTTGGGTCAAATATTGATAGTAAAACCATAAACATGAAACATGATTATGAATAATTGCACTGGCCATGATGCAACTTGGATTACCAACTGACATAGTGTCATGCTAGTTAGGTTCCATGTGGGTACTCTATCCAGATATGACCGTATCATCGAAAAAAGAATCACTATATGAAAATACTAATTTGGTTTTTAAGAATATTACATTTTGTTTCCTTTCTAAGTTCTTTGATTTAAAAACAAATAGTTTAGGAAGATACCAATTTTACTATGTAGATCACATCATATGTGTTTTTCACATGGCTTATTATGCCCCCCTTCGAAGAAGAGGGGGTATATTGTTTTGCACATGTTGGTCCGTCCGTCTGTATGTCCGTCCGTCCACCAGATGGTTTCCGGATAATAACTCAAGAACGCTTATGCCTAGGATCATGAAACTTCATAGGTACATTGATCATGACTCGCAGATGACCCCTATTGATTTTGAGGTCAAAGGTCACGGTGACCAGAAATAGTAATATGGTTTCCGGATGATAACTCAAGAACGCTTATGCCTAGGATCATGAAACTTCATAGGTACATTGATCATGACTTGCAGATGACACCTATTGATTTTCAGGTAACTAGGTCAAAGGTCAAGGTCATGGTGACCCGAAATAGTAAAACAATTTCCACATGATAACTCAAGAACACTTATGCCTAGGATCATGAAACTTCATAGGTACATTGATCATGACTCACAGATGACCCCTATTGATTTTAAGGTCACTAGTGCAAAGGTCAAGGTCACGGTGACCCGAAATAGTAAAATGGTTTCTGAATGATAACTCAAGAACGCTTATGCCTAGGATCATGAAGCTTCATAGGTACATTAATCATGACTCGCAGATGACCCCTATTGATTTTCAGGTCACTAGGTCGAAGGTCAAGGTCACGGTGACCCGAAATAGTAAAATGGTTTCCGGGTGATAATTCAAGAACGCTTTCGCCAAGGATCATGAAACTTCATAGGTACATTGATCATGACTTGCAGATGACCCCTATTGACTTTCAGGTCACTAGGTTTAAGGTCAAGGTCACGGTGACTTGACACAGTAAAATAATTTCCAGATGATAACTCAAGAAAGCTTATGCCTAGGATCATGAAACGTCATAGGTACATTGATCATGACTAGCAGATGACACCTATTGATTTTCAGGTCACTAGGTCAAAGGTCAAGGTCACAGTGCCAAAAAACGTATTCACACAATGGCTACCACTACAACTGACAGCCCATATGGGGGGGGGCATGCATGTTTTACAAACAGCTCTTGTTATGGCTTATTGTGAAGTTATTTTGTCTTCATGGAAACATTTGATATTTGATTAAGATGCAGTTTTCTTCCCATGAATATGATGGAGGTTTTGTGCTGAAATTGTGTGCTTTGGTTGCTTAAATGCAGATCTAGCTTCCCATTTCAGTCAGATGTACGTCACGGTCAGTGTCACCATGATAAATAAAATCTGTCTTCACTTGTTTACTTTATTTTGAAAGAGGATTTTTTTTCTGAAATGTTTAAATGTACTTGGGAGTGTACAATTATATCAATTGAATTCCTATGTGCTGAAACATTGTTTTGTGACATCGCCTGGTTTCTTGTTTAAATGGTACAGTTCATAAATTATAAGTTCATTTTGACCATGAAAGCGGGCATATAGCAGTAGTCACACTTTATTATGCCCCCTTCGAAGAAGAGGGGGTATATTGCTTTGCTCATGTCGGTCGGTCGGTAGGTCTGTCGGTCGGTCAGTCCGTCCACCAGGTGGTTTCCGGATGATAACTCAAGAACGCTTGGGGCTAGGATCATGAAACTTCATAGGTACATTGATCATGACTCGCAGATGACCCTATTGATTTTGAGGTCACTAGGTCAAAGGTCAAGGTCACAGGTGAAGGTCACAGTTACTGGAAATAGGCATTTTAAGGATTTAGCATGGTTCAAACAAGGGAAACAACTACCGTGTATGCATGTTCTTTTTATTACAGCATTTGCCTCCCTTTAATTCATTTAAAATCTCATTTTACAGCAGAGATACCAAATGCTGCTATGCTACTGCTACTGCTACTGCTACTGCTACTGCTACTACTACTACTACTACTACTACTACTACTACTACTACTACTACTACTCCACCACCACCACCACCACCACCACCACCACCACCCACAGTGACAAAAACGTATTCACACAATGGCTGCTACTACAACTTATAGCCCATATAGGGGGGCATGCATGTTTTATAAACAGCCCTTGTTTTTTTCGCTTGGGTCTGTCTGTTCAGATTTATTTTAAGCTCTTTTACTTTTTAATGCCTGAAATGATATTAATATTATGTTTGGTAATAAAGCTCAATGATAAAAAAGACAGGTATTTTTCATCCATTTTCATTCTCCTTGGTAAAAAGACAAAGTCAGTGTTTCTTTTGTTTTCACTTTTTAACTGGTCCATTTCTGGGAATATTGGTTTTAAGATAATGTATTGCCTATCTGATGAGCATATACTTGTGAGGCATGCTCACACTCTTCAATAAATCTTTGTTTACTATTGTTTGTTGGTCAATACACAATGATTAGTAGTTCTTATTCATGGGAGTTAAAAATTGTCTGTTATGGTGTTAGCCAGTGTCATTAATAACCAGGCATCATACAAACAAGAGGTTTTAAAGTGGGTTTCAATTCAAACTTTACAGAACTTAATTGTAGTATAAACAGTACAGCTAACGGGGAACATACATAATCCTCGGTCACGCCACGGCCAGAACGTTAGTACTCGGCCGCTGTGTCGTGTGTTCACGGGGCGTATCACCAAGGCACGCGGCATCGATATGCGCAACGACGCCGAGTCTGTATTAACCTCGCGTACTTTCGTGGAATAAATCCGCCGCATACGTTCGCGGCGGATCGAGTGCAAAGATATACACCTACATGTACATTTGTGAAGCGTCGAAGCCTAGATTTACGCTACTTTAATAGTTATTATTTTCACGTTTTAATAAGCGGATATGATTTGTATTTGATGCTTTGTAGACTGTTTATATAATATCACGTCTTCAAATATATTTGACACGTAATGCGCCTTTACAAATTATCATTTAATTAATTATGCACAACTGTAAATGTTTCGTTCAATTCTCAAATGAGCATTATTCAATTTGTAATCCAAAACAATCTTCCGAATTTTAATGTTAACACAACATTAACAATTAAATTCTAGCGTCAAATAAACAGTGCTTTGTCTCCTTTGTCTCAAAAGCAGACAAAAATTATGCAGACATGTAGACCTTCGCATGGAAAGTGTGGGTGTATTTTGTCTTGTATAAAAACATTAATATCATGTCAGGCGATTTACACGTGTTCAGTGGAAAAAAAACGCCCCGATGGGACGTTATTTCATCACATCTTTAAATAGAAACAAATGCAAACTTTATTTGACACTTATGAAAAAATGGCGAATGTTTGTATTCTTTGAAATTCATGAGAACTTTTTATGTCCCCCACTATAGTAGTGGGGGACATATTGTTTTTGCCCTGTCTGTTGGTCTGTTGGTTGGTTGGTCTGTTGGTTGGTTGGTTTGCGCCAACTTTAACATTTGCAATAACTTTTGCAATATTGAAGATAGCAACTTGATATTTGGCATGCATATGTATCTCATGGAGCTGCACATTTTGAGTGGTGAAAGGTCAAGGTCAAGGTCATCCTTCAAGGTCAAAGGTCAAATATATGGGTCAAAATCTCTCATTTAATGTACACTTTTGCAGTATTTCAATATTCAAGATAGCAACTTGATATTTGGCATGCATATGTATCTCATGGTGCTGCACATTTTGAGTGGTGAAAGGTCAAGGTCATCCTTCAAGGTCAGATGTCAAATATATGTGGCCAAAATCGCTCATTTTATAAGTACTTTTGCAATATTGAAAATAGCAACTTGATATTTGGCATGCCTGTGTATCTCATGGAGCTGCATATTTTGAGTGGTGAAAGGTCAAGGTCATCCTTCAAGGTCAGAGGTCAAATATATGTGGCCCAAATTGCTAATTTTATGAATACTTTTGCAATATTGAAGATAGCAACTTGATATTTGGCATGCATGTGTATCTCATGGAGCTGCACATTTTTAGTGGTGAAAGGTCAAGGTCAAGGTCATCCTTCAAGGTCAAATATATGTGTCAAAATTGCTCATGTAATGTCACTTCTGCAATATTGAAGCTAGCAATTTTATATTTGAAATGCATGTGTATCTCATGGAGCTGCACATTTTGAGTGGTGAAGGGTCAAGGTCAAGGTCATCCTACAAGGTCAAACATCATATAGGGGGACATTGTGTTTCACAAACGCATCTTGTATTGTAAATATTTCCAGAATTTGCTTTAAAACTGGACTATACTTTATTATCGGGTTATGAGCAGCGACAGGAAAAATAGTAAGTATGCAGTAATAGATTCATTAAATTTATTATTGTTTTAAATATTAGTATAATTGTTCTTTTAAAATGTATTGACTTACTAATCATTTTAAAAAGATTTTTATGTTATGATGCGCATCGACTCGGCGTTATATCGCGGATCGCGGCTTGCCTCGGCGGACAGATGCGAATCACGGCGGCAAAATGCGACTTGCCGCCGCATACTGCCGCGGCTTCAACAGCTGACGCGGCATCAACTCGTTTAGCCTTGCTGCCGCGGATCGCGAAATATGTTTGTTCAGCGTTGGCTGTACTGTAGTACTCTTGTATATCAGAGGTATTTTAGCTAATAGGGTAATTATGAAATAGATTTACATTAAACCTTGTGTTTTTTGTGCACAGTAGAAGACATGTTTGATTTCTGATTGTTTTGTTTTAAAGAGGCATTTTCACGTTTTGGTAAATTGACAGAATTTTTAAAAATTGCTTCAGATTTGCAAATATTTGTTGTAGCTATGATATTTGTGAGGAAACAGTACTACTGGACATTTACCATGCTCTAAAATATCCATTATATGCATCTTTTGACGATTTAAAAACCTGAAAATTATAAAGCGTTGCAACGACATGCAAATGATTGAATAATTTGGAGAGTTATAGTCATGATGTTGTCCTTATATATTGCTAATTTTATTAGCAAGGATAGCCGATTGGTCTAAGCTATAGACTTTTACTCCAGGGCTCCAGTGGTCAGTGGTTCGAGCCCAATTGAGGGTTACTTTTTTTCTTTTTTTAATTGTATTCTTGTTTTTATGCTCCCGGATCGAAAGATCGGGGGTATATTGTTTTTGGCCTGTCTGTCATTGTATGTGTGTGTGTGTGTGTGTGTGTGTGTGTGTGAGTTTGTAAAACCTACCAACCGGGGAAAATCGTATGAATACACACCAACAAACCGGGGAACACCTACCAACCTGGGAATTCCCCGGTTGGTTTTAGGCGAAAATCTCTAATCTACGTGAATGAAATACCAAACTGTCAATTTATATTAGAAATCCAACGCCTTCCCCGATTAGCGGGTTTGTGGCATGCACAAAATATACACAAATCTTGACCATATTACAATCGAGTGTGTATCCAGGCTTATAACAGTTCCCCGGTTGCGCTGTTTAAAAATCATACACTCGGTATTTATATCATTTAGTGAAAGTCAGTTGGAAAAATGGAGTTTCGAGCGAACAAACGCATTAAACTAAGGTAAGTTTTTTAATTATGTTTATAATTTTTAATTACTATTAAAAAGCGCTTTTATGTAAAGGCGTATTTTCTGGTTTGGTTTAGTCTTCAGTGAAATAGGCGTAATTTTGCCTTAAATTATATTGTGCCAATATTTATTCCGGGTGATGCTAATTGGTATTTGGGCTTAACATAACACGTACGTCGATGATCATTATATTAACATGTTATGCGAATTTTAAAAGAATAAAATATTGTTTACCAGTTGTAGTGACTTTGAACTACTTGTCTTTCAAAATCTTCATATACACTATAATTTAGAATTTACACCTGTCAATGAAACTGGTGCGCATGTGTATTAACCACTGTAGTTTATAAACATCGACTTCATCATAATCACAAAAACGTTATCACGCTTATCCAAGAAGTGTAATATCATTAATTTTTATTTTCAGTGTAAGACTTATACGCTGCCAATTACTGTGTATGAAACTCTGAGACATTAAGAAATTTAACTTGCGTGTTACATATGGTCATTGGTTGATATTTTATCTTAACGACAAAAAAACAATAGCATCTACTCGATATTTTGCTATACGATACATTCTGACATGGGTAAGAAAGGATAGTTCATTTTACACCAACCACCGCACAATACATACAGGATTTACCGTGAACCACAGTCCGTTCACCAGTTCTTTTTTCTTCCAACACATTTGTCCAGAGAAGTACAATACCTATCATTTAACCGTGCATACATTTTGTCTTATTAGTATCTGTAAAAAAATATTCCTTGTATACTTTTTTGAACTTTGATAACATGTTTGGAACAACCTGGTATATGTTAAGACTTACTACGTCGGTGTATTCAGCCAATCTTTAAACAAGCTTGATACGTTCAAGATAAATAATCAAAGATATGTTAAATTTGAAACCGTTTTGTTGAAATTGATCATTTAAATGCAACCTTTAAAAATGTTTTATGGGTGTTTTTCAGTTTGTTATTATGTCGACAAAACAAGTTATCAATCTGTTTCAAATCTTCCCCAATGACAGTGAACGGCAAAAAATAAAACATGTGATGTAAGATAAGCAAAAGTAAACTATTTTGGACGAAGGTGAATTAAACTTGTATTATACCATCGGTTGCAAACATTTACACAAAATTCTCATGTCACTTAGATTTTCTACATCATAATAAAAAGCCACATGAGTGATGATATCAATTGAAAATGCTGCTACTAAAGAATTGCAATTTCAACTGATACTAAGGAACGTGGATGTATGAATCTTACTCTATTATTGTCTTATTGAATTGTGTTGCAGAGTACCGAAACTAAAGAACATAGCGACACTGCACACGAGTACAATTCACAAGATGCAGCAGAAAATATGTTGAACAGTGAATCATCGGATATCGATGTACGTAAACTTATAACGATTTTGTGATTGCAATACAGTACACAAATTTAAACATTTAATTTAAGATTATATATAGTTCCGATTTTTTTCAAGCTCTAGTATCGAACTGTAATTAAGACATGCATTCTGGTAAGTGTTATGTTACACTTACACATTTTTATGGATGTAGTTCACCAACAACAAATTATGATGTTGTGATATTTTCATATTTTTATATGATCTCACACACAGGAAAACAACTTTATTTTACAGGATAGTGACAATGACAAAGACTATATTCCGGAAGAAGGCGATGCATCGTCAGATGAGTCGATAGTTGTCGAACTCATACCAAACATTCAAAGATTTCAAAAGAAGACAGCGTCAACACTACCTCCTGTTGAATCCTTGCAATCTCGTGAACGTGACGAATCATCCGCAGAGGCACACAAAACCAACATCACCATCGCTTAAACAAATAACAGTGAATACAGACATTACGATAAGAGATTTTATTGCATGTTTTGCGAAAAGGCTCAAACAAAACTGAAAAAAAACATTTGCTTTCGCAGCATAAAGATGGGCAAGATGTGAAAGATCTATTAAATACGGAAAATTCAGCAGAAAATAAAAAAATGTATGATAAAATAAGGAACGTTGGGAACCATCTCCATAATGTTTAAGTATTGCGAGATGGCCAAGGACAGCTGTTTGTGTCATACAGACAACGTCACAATCAACGCGTAGCTGCAGACGAGTATGGACCTTGTCCTTACTGTTATTGGTATTACCCGAAGAAAATCCTGTGGAGGCACACTCAAAAATGTAAGTTTACAAATGCGGCGGGATCAAGAAAACGACTCGCTTTAGAGAGCAGCCTGCTATTACCAAAATCAAAAGAAGGAAGCACTATTTTAAGACGAGTAATCGAGTCCATGAGAAACGACGAAATAAGTCGCAAAGTCAAAAGTGATAATACAATCCTTGCATTCGGTGAAAAACTCTGTACAAAAAGGGGCCATGATGAAGAGCAACACAATTATATTAGACAGAAGTTAAGAGAAGTTGGTAGATTGCTGAAAGACATGCGATCATGTTCAGGCAATGTTGAAAAGTCTTTGGAGAATTTCATGTATCCAGATGCTTTCAAATTTATTACACAATCTTGCAAAAACGTTGCAGGCTTCGACGGAAACACCAACACTTATGCTACACCATCATTAGCCTTAAAGATTGGCAAAACGCTTCAGAAATGTCTAAAAATTCTAATTTCGAAAGGAATCGAAACAAACAACCAGGATCTGCAAACAAGGGCTGAGGAGCTTTCCAAACTATTTCAAATAAATTGGACGGATGACGTGTCTTCCAATGCCTTAAGAACACTTCATGAGGCTAAGCAGAACAGTCAGAAAGAACTGTTGCCATTGGCAAATGATGTCAAAGTAATGTCTGAATACTTACGACATGAAGCAGAAACACATGCAAATACCTTACAAGAATCAGCAAGTAATTGCGAGAAAAGGCAAGCATGGCATAAATTGTCTGAAATCTGCTTGTGTTTAATCGAAACGATAAGGCGATGTGTCAAAAATGACAGTCGAAGAATATTAAAAAAACAAATCGACAAATGACGATGGAGAATTAGATGGATGTTTAACAAAACTGGAAAAAACCTGTGCCGTTATTTTTACCGTACAGAGATTATTGCAAAACGAGGTCGAAATAGCTGCAGTACTGTTTCCAAGACAGGTGAAAGAAAATATCGACCTGCTCATACGCAGCAGAAATTCTCTAACAAACTGTTTAAATAGTAAATATCTTTTCCCAACAAAATCTGCATCATCGCATATTCGTGGGACAGATGTATTACGTTCAATTGCAATTGACTGTGGAGCTGAACATCCGAAAAGGCTTCGTTCTACAAAGTTAAGGAAACATATTGCCACAATGACTCAGCTTTTTAACTTGTCTGAAAATGAAATAGACATTCTAGCTAAATTTCTTGGTCACGACATTCGGGTACATAGATAATTCTACAGATTACCAGATGGAACCATGCAGGTTGCCAAAGTCAGCAAGCTGCTCATGATGATGGAAAGTGGACAAATTACCAGAAATTCTGTCAATTTGCTAGACGATATTGATGTGGACGACGAATGTATTGTAGGTATGTCGCATTTTTAGTGTTAAATTCATACAGTAAACTTAATGTTAATAATGGGCTCATTACCGAACTTGATTATCTGAAGTGATAAAAAGAATTACAAACATTTTCTGAAATATACTTGTGTTATGCAAGGTAATTCTTTTTATCGGAGACGACCAGGTAAGGCGGAATTTAAAGTCTACACTCATTTTGTGCTCAGTAAGGTTTACATTGGCTACTTCTAATTTTTCAATTTCAATGCACTAACTGCATATTTTTTTGGTGTGCTTCGGTTGTTTCCATCATTGTTATATTATAAACTATATATAATTTTTGATCTTGTGATTTACACGAAAGATGAACAATATTCTTCTGAATTATCAGAAAATGAAAATACTGAAGATCTTGAAACTCTGCTTCCCAGCACCAGTCAACCAAAAATAACAGACAAAGGTATGCATACACATGTGAATGCATTTAAGTTATGTATCTCCAAGTTTCTTATGTTTCTTAGAACATGATTGGCTTACATGTAATTGTTTGATTCATTAGGCAAAATAATGTTTCCAAATTTGTCGTGTGACATCGATGTCATTATCAGGTGCCGTAAGTACCTGGACGCTTTTGTCGTAATTTTGCTATGAAAAATTGTACTGAAGTATATATATTTAATATGGATATCTTACACATGGCAGTTAGCGACGTCATATGGTGTTTTATTATCCATGTACAGAAAAGGGTACTTCAAATACCAGGAGAACAAAACAAGCAGCCAAAAAGCAACGGAGTGAAGACGAAAACAGGAGCTGTTCACAGACACTTAGATCGTTTTTTGATAATTGGTAAATTACCAGGGAAAAAATCATTACTTGCATGTATTGAAAGTGAGAATGACCTTCACAACAGAAGTTGGAAAAATGTCAAAGACTGTTGCATACATTTTATTGAAACAAAAAAGCGACGGGGACTTTAAACTTAAAAAAATATAACACATATAATGCACATTTAGGAGAATACGTTAAAGGATGAAGTTGCCACATGTGTTTTGTGTGTTTTCTTGTTCTATATACTCTTTTCGAAAACGATATATGTGTGCTTATTGTATTTGAATGTTTTATTAATACGGTTCAGTCAAAAACGATATTTGTTCATAATCATATCGCCGAACCAATTAGGATTGGTATATAGTTCGGCCAAAGAGTGTTTCTTTGTACTTTCAATTACGAGTTTCTACGAGTTACTCACTATACAAGTTATTTTTTACCCCAAACTTGGTGAATATGAATGAATATAGCAAACATGATAACAAATCAATCTAGAAGGCTAAACGTTCAGAGAAGGCACAAAAAAATCAGTCGGATAAATGGAAACAAACATTTTGTTCAAGCATAACAAACAAACACTTTTAGATATAATAAGATAAATGTAAATAACATAAAAAAACTACTGCTAAACTACTACTACAATGTGAAGAATACAAATGAATATTTTGTCAATTTTACAAAATTTGTTTTGAATGACAGGTGTCTGACTTGCAGTTGAGTACTTTATAGTTATTTTAAAGTAAAAATTTACCAATATGTAAATTATTGCGTAAATATCGCAGTAGAATTGATTAAATAGTTGTTAACTATTACAATAATTTCCTACACAGACTTTTGTGCATTTGTTTTGCGTGTAGATATTCACATTAACTATCAATTCACATATTTGCTTTGTGTATATAATTGGTATGTTTATTTTCAGAATTGAGTCACACTGTTATAATTTCCCTGTTGGTACATATTATTTTTAAGTTGGCACCAACAAGGGTCTAACAATTGATTCACATGTGCACTCCCCAGTAAGTATATATACTATAATGTAAATGATGCAAAATAATATTAAACTACGTGTTTGATAAGTGTTTGCTTTGGTACATATTTAATTATTAGTGTTTTTATAAAATGATAATGCTGTCAAAGTCAGCGGTGATTATACGTGTATAACAACATTAATTATAACTTTTATATTGTTTTCAACAAATAATATATGGTTGACACATCGGCATAAATTTTCAGTGCTTAAAATACACTCTTTCTATCATATTTTATGCAAAAATTAGGTACATAAGTTGGTTTACATAAAGGTAGTTTGAACAAAATACGTGAATTCAAATCTTGAAAAAAGGTGTTTGGTTTGCAATGGAAAACTAAGCGATTCCAGTGACTATTTTCCTTAAAATATAATCTGTTATTTCGACAGGTAGAATTTAATGTAAGTTCATTATTAACGTTAACCCGTTTTTGGCATTCTCTACTCAAACAAGTGCATACATACTGTATATTTTTAATACAGCACATGTGTAATGGTATCACAGTTGTAGAATTGGAATTCATATATTATAACAATAAATACTGATCATTATTCAGATTGACCTACCGCCGTAGACTAAGTCACTGGCGCATCAAAATGCATTGTTATCAAGTCGTTTTGCTAGTTTACTAAACTATTTTGTTTCTCAGGCCTCGCCACATTCGTTGTGAAACGTTCATGATTGTTTAAAGTTACAGATTTTATTATTTTTGAAAATGCAATAAATGTATTTAAGACAATTTAAGTGAAGTGGAAGTTGCCATGCGTGTGAATGAATTTTCTGATGTTTACCTGTTTCAGGGGATTAAATGCATGAGTTATTTTATAATGTCAGAGTAAGGACAAAGTAAATTTACACTTCTCAATCTACATGCTTATGGGCAGTTCTACTTTTAGGATAAAAAACTTCATAGTACGTGAACATCGTGAATATTTTTTTCTGATGGAAAAAAGGAATTAAACAAATAAGCCGCCTCCCCCTCTCCTTCATTCGGTTTGACAAATAGCGTGGCCTAAAACAAAAACATTATTTTTTAGTTTTAAGAACGAATTGTATTCATTTGTTGATTAATTCACCATGGTTGTTATGGTATAATGCAGCACTTGCATGTTTGTAGTCGGCTTATAGCTAATAAAGTCATAAATGTATTGTTTGATTTGCGTTATGTCTCGTATGCTTATTTTGATGTGAATATTATTTGAGTCAATCAAATGAGGCATTTTTGCAGAACTTAAATATTGTTTCATACATATTCTTTTCAATTTTTGTACTAACTTAAATATTATCCATGAACGTGCACGCCATTGTCCTATCAACAACGGTACAATGATAACACACAATTACCCCTGTTGGTAAACGCAAGTTCCCCGTTGGACATTATTGAAGTTCCACAGGGATAGCGCGCTTAAGTTCCTCTCTTGGTTAACACAATTCCCCTGTTGGCACACATTAAAGTTCCACGGTTGGTACGCACATATTACCCCTGTTGGTATACACCGTTCCCCAGTTGGAACACATTGAAGTGCCACAGTTGGAACGCACTAAGTTCCCCTGTTGGTATACACCATTCCCCTGTTGGTACACATTGATGTTCCACAGTTGGTACGCACTTAGTACCCCTGTTGGTATACACCGTTCCCCAGTTGGTACACATCGCAGTTCCTCATTTGGTACGCACATAATTCCCCGGTGTGCATGTACAATTTTCTTTGATTTATTACCCTATTTATCATAATTGTTATGTCAAAATCGTATTTTTGGTTCGAAACTTGTCTGTTTTTTATCACTTTCAGCTTTCTAGAATATGTGGAAATGGTGGTCCCCGGTTGGTAGGTTTAGAACACATTTCCCCGGTTGGAAGGTTTAACAAGTATGTGTGTGTGTGTGTGTGTGTGTGTGTGTGTGTGGTGTGTGTGTGTGTGTGTGTGGTGTGTGTGTGTGTGTGTGTGTGTGTGTGTGTGTGTGTGTGTGTGTGTGTGTGTGTGTGTGTGTGTGTGTGTGTGTGTGTGTGTGTGTGTGTGTGTGTGTGTGTGTGTGTGTGTGTGTGTGTGTGTGTGTGTGTGTGGTGTGTGTGTGTGCGTGCGTGTGTGTGTCCCAAAACTTTAACCTTGGCCATAACTTTTGCAATATTGAACATAGCAACTTGATTTGGCATGCATGTGTATCTCATGGAGCTGCAAATTTTGAGTGGTGAAAGGTCAAGGTCATCCTTCAAGGTCAAAGGTCAAAAAATAATTCAAAGCGGCGCATTAGGGGGCATTGTGTTTCTGGCAAACACATCTCTTGTTTCACTGGAGCTTTTTAGATCCAAGTTTTACATTTATCAATATAAAGCATTTCCTTCAATACATGCCAAAATCTGCGAAAAGGCCCCATTTAACGTGTAAAACAAAGTGCATTCAACTCAAACAATGAGCTCTATATTCACTGGTAAACCAGTCACACTGCATGCAATTGGCAATTGGTCACAAGCCTTTTACAAAAGACTACCTTTAGGTGAACTAGAATTCATCACCCCATAATGTCTCAACGGATAATAAGCCCAAGAAAAAAGCTTTCATTTATGTTCCATGTTTGTTTTTATTTGACACTGTATACTTGTTTGGAGCATTACATAATATCACTGACTATTCCTTGGTATGTCAGGGCTATATATAACAATCGTATGTGCTTAAGCTGTTATTACACAATTAAACTTACCAAAAACATTATTCAAAATAAAGTGTACAAAAATGCAAATACAAATGTTATAACGTAATTCCTGTAATAAAACCTTGCGTCACGAAGCGCAGTTCTTATGAACACCGGGCGTATTTTTTAGACTGGTTATTTTCCGTACAAAAATGTACCGGATAGCTTATATGCCGTCCTATGAAGAAAACAAGGCAGTCTTTGCAGTGGTTATCAATCTTTAGGGTATTATTGTAATTATTCGTAGACCTGTCCGATTTCTACTTTCATTATGCCCCCCTCTGAAGAAGAGGGGGTATATTGCTTTGCACATGTCGGTCGGTCGGTCTATCGGTCGGTCGGTCCGTCCACCAGGTGGTTTCCGGATGATAACTCAAGAACGCTTAGGCCTAGGATCATGAAACTTCATCGGTACATTGATCATGACTCGCAGATGACCCCTATTGATTTTTAGGTCACTAGGTCAAAGGTCAAGGTCGATGTGACCCAAAATAGTAAAATGGTTTCCGGATGATAATTCAAGAATGCTTATGCCTAGGATCATGAAACTTGATGGGTAGATTGATCATGACTCGCAGATGACCCCTATTAATTTTCAGGTCACTAGGTCAAAGGTCAAGGTCACGGTGACCCAAAATAATAAAATGGTTTCCGGATGATAGCTCAAGAACGCTTACGCCTAGGATCATTAAACTTGATAGGTACATTGATCATAACTCGCAGATGACCCCTATTGATTTTGAGGTCACTAGGTCAAAGGTCAAGGTCAAGGTGACCCAAAATAGTAAAATGGTTTCCAGATGATAACTCAAGAACGCTTATGACTAGGATCATGAAACTTGATAGGTAGATTGATCATGACTTGCAAATGACCCCTATTGATTTTCAGGTCACTAGGTCAAAGGTCAAGGTCACGGTGACCCGAAATAGTAAAATGGTTTCCGGATGATAACTCAAGAACGCTTATGCCTAGGATCATGAAACTTGATAGGTAGATTGATCATGACTAGCAGATGACCCCTATTGATTTTCAGGTCACAAGGTCAAAGGTCAAGGTCACGGTGACCCGAAATAGTAAAATGGTTTTCTGATGATAACTCAAGAATGCTTATGCCTAGGATCATGAAACTTGATAGGTAGATTGATCATGACTCACAGATGACCCCTAATGATTTTCAGGTCACTAGGTCAAAGGTCAAGGTCACGGAGACCCGAAATAGTAAAATGGTTTCCGGATGGTAACTCAAGAACGCTTATGCCTAGGATCATGAAACTTGTTAGGAACATTGATCATGACTGGTAGATGACCTAGATCACTAGGTCAAAGGTTATGGTTACATTGACCCGAAATAGTAAAATGGTTTCCCGATGATAACTCAAGAAAGCTTATGGCTAGGGTCATGAAACTTCATAGGTACATTGATCATGACTGGCAGATAACCCCTATTGATTTTCAGGTCACTAGATCAAAGGTCAAGGTCACAGTGACTCGAAATAGTAAAATGGTGTCTGGATGATCACTCAAGCATGCTTACGCCTAAGATTATGAAACTTTATAGGTACATTGATCATGACTGGCAGATGACTCCTAGGTCAAAGGTCAAGGTCACAGTGACAAAAAACATATTTACAAAATGGCTGTCACTACAACTGAGAGCTCATATGGGGGGCATGCATGTTTTACAAACAGCCCTTGTTTTCAAGGTATTGAACTCAAAATGACCCGAAAACGGGGTGCATCGCTTTGAACAGCCATAACTTCATCAATTGTGCAGCGATTTTCACTAACTCGGTCTTATTCAACGCAAAAATGAATTCACTTTGATCAGAAATTCAGTAATTGTTTGTTGTTATGTACAGATACCTTTTTGAATTCCATTTGTATAAATAATACAGTCACCTTAGTAGATTTTTATTATATTATATATGTCATTCCCTAAATAACCTAAATTGAGTTAAAAAACCGGGGGTTGAAAAACCCAATTAAGCTCGAAAGTAGAGGGTTAATGTTTTTGCTAAATCTGTTGAATTTACAAAAACCCTATTGTTGTCAAAGACAGGGGGTGGTTACCCAATATACCCCAAACGTTATCTATACCCCTTGTATGTACATGTATTGTTTGTTCATTTCAGCCGGTGCAGTAAAGTGACTCCAATTAATGAGCTGACTGACACGCAGCCCACAGACCAACAGGGACTGTCAGTGGAGCTGGAAACTGTCCTGGGAGAAATCAAGAGCCTACTGAGCATTCAAGAGGCCAATGTTAAGTCATTGCAAGGCTCTTACAAGGAACATGGGACATTCATGATAGACCAAATGCGTGTCAATATAGATGTATGGAGTATTAGGTCTGTGAGTACATCAAGAAGAAGTAGTAGTGTTCTTTCTATCTTGAATGAATTTGATAATATTACTGTGAAGGAACTTAACGAGATGAAAGATGAAGTTATAAGCATAAAAGGGTCAGTTACAAGTTTTATTCATAAATGCACCAGTCTTCACAATGACTTGTCACAATTCCATGAAATTGTTCAGAAAATTGGAGATCATAAGCAGCTCTGCCTTATAGCCAGCATAAAATGTAAGCATATAATACAGCAGGCACTGACTCTGCTGGGAAAGTCAGGCAAGGCGTTTAATGTCCAGAGTAATACTAAGCACAATGTGAGAATACCAAGTGATTCATATGTATGTAATATCTCAGGCATATGTGTTCTGACTGATGGGCAGGTGCTGGTCGCAGACTGGAAGAATAAGAGGTTCAAGCTGCTGAACCAGCAGTACCAGGTGGTGAGTCACTGTCGTGGGACTGATGCTATTTGGGACATGTGTCCGATCACACCCAGTGAGGTTGCAGTGGCTGTGAATGAGAATGATAGCAACACACATGAGGTCCAGTTTATCACAGTCACCCAGAGCCAGCTCACTCTTGGTAGGAAGCTTGAGTTACAACATGAATGTAGAGGTATTGCCCACCACCAGGGTGAATTGTTTATCTGCTCTGGTACTGCTCTGTTCAAGTACACATTGAGTGGCAAACAGGTCTGCAGACTCTATGAAGATAGGTCATCTTTTTATACAGGTAAGAATCATGGTGGATTTATCCTGATAACATTCGTATTATGTACAGGGATTTTTCTAGCCATTGTGGGAAAAGGAGTTTAGTCAAATTGTGTTATTTTAAATCCATACAATGACAAATTTCGGAATTTTTATCGACTAAATGAATCGATTTGGGATTTATTTTTTTAATCAACAAATATTGACCCATTAGGCCTTTATCTTGTTATTTTGAAAAACTAATTATATAAATTATAGTTATATACTTTGTGAGATGATAATAAAATAAAATTCAGATGTAATAGCAGAAAACCTGCTGATGTATTATAAAATATTTGTTCTATAATTCATATGTGCTCTTTGAATGCTACAGTACATTGTAGCCAAAACAAGATTCAGAATTATTGATTTATAAACATGAGTAATGAAGTATTTTGACTGTCACTACATGGCATGTCTATAAATAGAAACTGTGTTCCTGGGAAAGAGACACTTTCTGACCCTGTCTTAATTTTGTGGTTGTTAAATGATTGTACATGTACAATATGTTTACCTGTTGATAGAACTGTGCAATTGTTTCAGTATGTGTAATTGTTTCCATCTGTGTAATTGTTTTACTTCAATTCATATCTTACTCAACAGTCGCATTTCAACATGTCAAACGTTAACACAATAGCTCTGCTACTGAAGTTTATTGTCACGCTTAACTATTGAATCATTGAAATGTATGCATATATTTTAGATGTGTAAAGGCCTCTTTATAGCAACATATGCGTAATACAATATCACTGCAGTATGTTTAATAAGATTATTTAACATTGACAGTAATTCAATATCTTGATGTTACTCTGTTTTGCAGTAAGGAAGTGTGCTGTGAGTCCCACAGGGGACAAGCTGTACATAACCAACCCTGACAAGCACAAGCTTCTCACCCTGGCCAGGGATGGCACACTCCTGGCTACATACACAGACCCAGCACTAGAGCACCCATATGGTCTACATGTGACCCCTGCAGGCCAGGTGCTGGTCTGTGGATACTGGCCCCCCACTATACTACAGGTGGGCTGGGAGGGAGAGAGTAAGCTGGCTACTCTTGCTACTCAGGAGGATGGAGTGAGGAGGCCATTGTCAGTCTGCTACAGCAGCACTACATCATCCATCATTGTGGGACAGTGGTACAGCGACACAATGCTGGTGTTCAGAGTGGAATAGTGTGTACATGTATGTATTAGTTGTTGTAATTAGTGATTAGTATTTCAATTACAATGTGTTGTTTAGCATACGAACATAGTAGTGTGTGATGTTACAATACAACATTAAGTGGGTAGTTAAAGATACAAATAATTTATGTACACATATTGTTATTTGATTACACAATGTGAGGGTTTTTGTTTGAACATTAGATCGAATGCATATTATGTTATGTTGTATTTAGTTCTTGTAAACTAAAGTTCTTGCATGAAAAAACAAAGCATTTCAACTGAACATGTAATATTTCTACATATATGCACATGTACATAGCAACTGAGGCTATTTTTAAACTTTCATTTCTATAAACACCATGATGCCATGTAAGAAATGTATATGGATGAATACTTTTTTTATAAAATATGAAATTGTTTAAGTAATCTTTTGAGGAGTATATATTGATATTGTACGCAATGTTTACAGAAAGGTAACACTTGATGTAATATTTATTAATTTGCCATGTTTAATGCTGTTGACCATTTGTTATTGATTTTCATTACATTTATATAAAAGTGTGTGTGTTAATTACATTTTTTTTATAAATTTTTGTTTGAGTCCTAAATATACATTCAAGAAATACATCAAGCTATTCTGCTGCTACAGGCGCTGCTGAGTCAGGACAACGAGGCTGAGGATGTGGTGGACAAGGATGACCTGACTACGCAGAAGGTAACATAGACCCTTTGTCAGACCTTTTCTTTGTCATTTTGGGAAAAAATGCCATTGTGGGTTTGGAATATTTTCCTGTGAAAAGTCAATTCATTTGGGAAAAACTAATTTAATATCATTCTTTCTCATATATCAAATTATATGAATAAAATAATTTTATGATAATATATACTTTTATAGATCTAAGTGAAATTTGATTGAGATATAATTATTATAATGCATAAAAACGGGAAAATCACGTCAGGCAATTTAGGTGTGTTTAGTGGAAAAAAACGCCTCGATTGGACGTTTTTTATCACATCTTTACACAGTAACATATATTCCAAAATTTTACAACAAATGGTGAATGTTTTTGTTTCTTGAAAATTTTGAGCACTTTTATCGTAAATATTTATCAGAATGTCCTTTTAATAATGGAATACACGGGAGTAGCAGGTAATGAGTAGCAAGGGTAAAAGTAGTAAGTTGGCAGTAATAGATAAAAAGTATGGTTTCATATGGATGTATTAAGGAATCGATCGAGACGCGATTATGGGTATCTATGCGGAAAAGGGTTAAAACAATTTTTGTTAAATCTTGTTATTAATGACTTTATTGCTGTTTTGTCTTGAAGAGTCATAACGCACCGTCATAACATCATTTCACTCTGAAAAAAACAAACCCAAATATGTAGGGTGCAGCCCTCCCCCCCCCCCCCATGGCCCCGGGGCGTCTGAAAAAATTCCTGTTGAAAGCACTGTAATTTTAATACATGTAAGGCACTTATTTAAAAACAATAAAATGCTTCGGGTATGGAACATAATGAATTTACATAAGGTAAAATATCCTCTAAAATTGTTTGATATTGTACATATGGTAAAATATCCTCTTAATTTGTTTGTATATTACATATGGTAAAATATCCTCTTAAATTGTTTGTATATTGCAAAATTATTGATATTGCTCCTCATCAAATTTTGGTGATTACAAAAGTATTTCATGGACATATTATTAGTTAATGTGTGGATTACTCAGTTTGAAAAAATAAATGAGGAATTTGTGTCAGTTCATTTCCCGTTTGTTTGTGATAAATTTGTGGATCGGTAAAACCTTAAAATCAACAAAAAATAGCCCCAAACGCATAATAATGGTTTTACAGTGTTACCTCTGTATTAAAAATGCTAAATATGAAGTGGACAAGAATATGATATGATTTCATAGCAGTTTAAATTGTGTCTTTTCTTTTATGTATCATGTGTACAGTGTTGAGTTTGTATAAAGTTGTGAAATATTTAGTTAAGCTTTGAATGCCTTGGTTCTAAAGAGCCTGTTTGCAAGGAGGTGTTACGTTCTTTATGTGTATACTTTGTTATTGTTTTTTTGTCAATTATAGGGGCCAAAATCGGACCCATATCAAATGCTGGAACTATGTATTTTTCTCAAACAACTTCCTAAAGTTCCCAATTGAAGGTAATGTAAAAGAAATTTGTCTAGCTGAAAGTGTTGTCCCTGATAAGCCTGTGTGGCTGTAAAGGCTTATCTGGGCAGACACTTAGTGCACAATTTATAAAGCCCTGTTTTCTCAGAATGAGGCTCAAAGTAAATCCCCCTACAGTCTGTCACAGAGTTGTACAAGATGAAACCAGGTGAGCCTTGTTATGGGAAAAGGGTGCTTAATGCATGTTATGTACCATCCACAGATTAGCCTGTGCAGTGCGCACTCAGAATTATCAGGGATAATGCTTTCCATTTTTGAGGAAATTTTCGCTTTAATTATTTCTAAACAAAAATCATGTCTTGGTGGAAAGTGTTATCTCAAGTTAGCCTGTGTGGACTGCACAGGCTAATGTGGTACTATACATATTCATTAAGCCCAGTTGTCCGGAATATGGCTCAAGTTTAGTCTGCTTCCAGTCTGTTGGTATTTGTAAATTCTGATTAGAACAAATATGGTATGAAAACCACTATGATTAAAAACTGGTAGTTGAGACATCGGTGTACATATAAATGCAAAATTAACATACATATTAAGCAAGTCCAATAGTTGCTCACAATTTCCCAATTAAACATAGTTTGCCATTTTTTAAGAGTTGGCTACTCATTTTTTCACAAAATAAAAAATTTGAGCCGTATTTTGTTCACAGAATATCATATCAAACACAGTTAATGTTTAAAATAACTTTGACAAAATATTGTTTTGTTATTGGTAACTGTGAAAATATAGATTTATGGGCGTCATCAAAGTACAGGCAAACTAGTATTGTAATATGATAGTTATTAAGGGCAAATGACCTGTAACATAATTTTTACTCCAAGGTGTATGTGAAAAAAAGCCTTTTCTTTCCATCTTTATAAAGTACACGTAATAGGCACTTCCTTATATGCAAGTTGACTAATAAAATGAGCACTGAAACTGAACATTTCAACATAAAACGCATGTCATATATTTATATATATATATATATATATATATATATATATATATATATATATATATATATATATAATCAGAATAATTTGATTGGATTTGTGCAATTAAGTTCCATGCAATTAAAAAGACCTATAATTCCCAAATTAAAAGATAGAATTTTCCCGATGTTTGATATTATTACGCTAATTTTCCTCATTGGTGTGGTACAGATACTTTTTTCAATTTGGCAAAAAAATTGCTGGTGTATTACTAATTTACTAGTTCAAAAGACTTCATATTGGTTTTCTCAATGTTACAGCAACTGCTAAGCACAGAAGACAAAGGAGTAGTGAAAGGCTCAGCCAAATCAAAGTCCAGCGATGTGAGGGTGACACAGCCTTTCCATGTCCTCGTATTGCAACATGATGGACATTTTAGCTGAAACTAACAAGGGAGAGAACTTTAGATCTGCACCAGCAGTGAGTTGTTGCCCTTAAGCTGTTTAATGTTTTTATTTATTTCTATTATGTCTTACAACTTACATGTTGATTGACTTTAAAACTGTTTTCTAGTGTGAATTTAAACATATTTTAACCATCAAAGATCTGTAAAGGCATGGTAAAATAATATGTGTGTGACTGTGTGTGTGTGTGTTTGCAACGTTGATGAGACATTAATATTATTATTAAATATTAATATTGTTGCCTCCCATTTATTGAAACATATATTAACAATAAAACATATCTAATGGCATTTTAAAAGTAATGTGATTCATAGAATAAGTACAATTAAAAAATATTAAATTTTTAACCAGATGGTTTTCCTTCTTTTTGTTATGCAGCAAAAAATTGGCTAATGGATAAATAAGCTGTGATGTGGAAAAATGGTGCCTAATGCATGTGCTTAAATTGTTGTCACAGATAAGCCTGTGCAGTCCACACAGGCTATTCATGGACAACACTTTCCTCTTAAAGGTATTTTTCATTGAACAAATAATCCTCTTTATGAAAGTCCAGTCTAGTCAGAAAGTACCCTCCCTTATTAGCTTATGTGAATTTCACATGCTAATCTGGGACGAAACTTTCTAACATTAGTGATCCGCATATTGGCTTATGAAAATACATCTCTGAAAATGGAGTAAAGATAATAGATATAAATGTACAGATAAGTATAGCATTAGCCAACACTTTTCTTTTTTTAATACAAAATGGCTTAATTGTATTTATTTTCATGCTATTAAGGACAAGGAACCAATAAAATGCCAGATTAGAAATTCATGTTGTAGAAAACCTTCACAACCTGTCAAGAGGCATAGTTTGTTATAGATTATAAAATAATTTGTTACAATTTCCTATCACACACTGTGTTGTTGTTGTTTTCAGCAGAGCACCAGCATTGATATCGAGTTGGCCCAGCAACCCCACAAGTCCCGCCTGCAGGAGCCCCAGTCCAGAACAACCCTTCCCCTCCCCTGACTTCTTACTCCTCCCCCTTGATCTCCTGACTCAAAACGTCAGCATCGTTGAACAACTCCGTTCTGCAGGAAATTCTGAGCATGATTCTGCTCTGAACAAACGCAATGCCCATGTCAACTTGTCCACACATAAGCCTGGGTAGTTTTGTTAAGCTAGAGTTCCGCGTGGGCCTGAGAGGAACGAGTTTTACAGACACGAAAAGTTATAGCAGTAGTTATGATAACGCTGACAGTCAGTTGTTGCTGTTGGACATCACAACAAATATCATGAAGAATAAAAAGTTCAATAACGTGTTCCAATCTTTATGGGACAAACAGAAATTGAACGGGAAAAAATCAAGGAACAATAAAAGCGTAAGCTTTCCTAGTGGGATACTTCTGCTGTTGATAGTTAGGACAACAGTAGGGTTACGGACTGCCCCAGATTGTCCTCTCAGCGGCCAAAATATCATAATAGAACGGACTTTTGGCAATGTTACTGACAAAGAAAGGCAGTAATGACTTGGTTGTGAATACCCAGAGCACGATACATCCATGCTGACACAGAAAGGCAGGAATGACTTGGTTGTGAAAACCCAGAGCACGCTACATCCATATTGACAAAGAAAGGCAGTAATGACTTGGTTGTGAACACCCAGAGCATGATATATCCATGCTGACATAGAAAGGCAGTAATGACTTGGTTGTGAAATCCCAGAGCACGATACATCCATGGGGTGTGCATCAGACACGAATTCTGCATATTATTGTAAACAAGTTGCTAAAAGTGAACACGTCTGATTTTGTTATGAGCACTTCCCACTCAGAGTCCAAAGGTCCTCGCATTGAATCGATGCAAAAGAAGACTTTGAAAAATGACAGCAGTTGTGTTGTGTGCTCCAGTAATCCTTTCAACTCTCAACCTGAAGTTTATCAAAACTCAAACTCAGCCCTTTGCAACATCACACCTTGCAACACAGTGTACTTTACCATGAATGTTTCGCGGTTTAAAACACCAACATTTCAACTTAAAGTTTGTGCGCGTAACATATTGATACATTGCTATTCTGAGTTCTAATTGTAATATCCTAAATATCAATAATAGATTAAATGTTTGGCATTAAAAAAACAGGTGTGTAAAGTAATTTGTTACAGTGCATATTCATTTGTCACTAAAAAAATCAGGGTTTAGTTTGCTTGTCATTTCCTTTTTAGCAAACATTATTAGACAACAAAACGAACGTCGTTAAAGTGAAAGTCCAAGACAATTCCAACCCAGTTTGGGCACAAATACAACAACTAATTAAAAAAATTCAGTTTGTCTTGAGTCAGCCTACATGTAGCAAGCCTCTTATAAACATCCCCCAAGTTGGCTACATCAACGCTTCCAACAGCGCAGCTGGGCATCAATACATTGTTCCGAACGAGTCGCTCGAACTGAAACGATCTGATCCAACAGAGAGCAGGCTGTTCGTGACTCGTCTGTTAATATGACTGACCTCGATTGCTTTCCAATAATGTGAGCCTTACTCCAGATTAGCTGTCTGCGATTGACGCAATTCAACAACAGTTGTCAGGAATTTCCTGCTTCGGGATGTCGATTTGGCGTTGGGGCTTTATCTCTGTCTTTGGCCTGGTCGCAGCAGAAGCAGCAACAAGAACAACAATTAGTATAAGAGACGTGATCTGGGATATGGGGCTTCATGTACGTGCTGAATATCCTGTGCAGACTGCACATACATTAAGTCCTATTAAATTGTCATCCCAGATTAGCCTGTGCAGACTGCACATACATTAAGTCCTATTAAAGTGTCATCTCAGATTAGCCTGTGCAGACTGCACATACATTAAGACCCATTAAAGTGTCATCCCAGATTAGCCTGTGCAGACTGCACATACATTAATCCCATTAAAATGTTATCCCAGATAAGCCTGTGCAGACTGCACATACATTAAGTTCTATTAAAGTGTCATCCCAGAATATCCTGTGCAGACTGCACATACATTAAGTCCTATTAAAGTGTCATCTCAGATTAGCCTGTGCAGACTGCACATACATTAAGACCTATTAAAGTGTCATCCCAGATTAGCCTGTGCAGACTGCACATACATTATGTCCTATTAAAGTGTCATCCCAGATTAGCCTGAGCAGACTGCACATACATTAAGTCCTATAAAAGTGTCATCCCAGATTAGCCTGTGCAGACTGCACATACATTAAGTCCTATGAAAGTGTCATCCCAGATTAGCCTGTGAAGACTGCACATACATTAAGCCCTATTAAAGTGTCATCCCAGATTAGCCTTTGCAGACTGCACATACATTAAGTCCCATTAAAATGTTATCCCAGATTAGCCTGTGCAGACTGCACATACATTAAGCCCTATTTTCCCAGAATGAGGCTCATATACTTCACTTAACATCAGTATTTTATGTGCCTGAAAAGTTCCTAGCATCAAATGGGAATTATGTGCTTTTAAATTGATCACACATAGTAAATAAAATGCAAATAGCACTTGATCTGATATCAATTTTAATCATAGAAGGTCAGGGCATTAAGTTTTGTATATTTTCGACCGAAATTCAGCCCCTGAACCAAAAGTTTATCCTTGCAGAAAAATCTGCTTTAATAGAATTGTTAATTTATATTTAATTTTAGTAAAATAATTATGTAAAAGCCTTCAGCTCATTTTAAAATTATTTTCTTCATTTATTTTCAATATTTATTTAAATTCTTAGATTTTGTTTTAAGAGCCTGTTCCTACAGGAACCCATGCAATCATAGATCGGTACCTAGCTGAACAACAGGCTATCTGGTCAGCTGGGCCCAGACGCCCAGTGACACTTCCTGGCCCAGGACCTTGGGGCAAATGCTCAACTAGTCCTACCCGCAGGGAGGAGCCACACTGAACCTGGGGCTCAATACTTTCTTGGCCAGGGGCCAAGATAACCTCGTCAATAAGGTAGGTTGGTAATGTAATTAATCATTTATAATGTGCAGTGTTTCACTCCAAATTTCAATTTAAACAGTTTGGGTATGTTTAATATTAATATAACTCTATCATGGCTGCTAACTAAAACAAATCATTTTTGTAAGTGTTAAATATTTATAATAGCCGCCATTTGTATTGCCTTGAAAGGGCTCAGTGGGGGGCATACACATGTGTCCTTGTCTGTAATTCTCCCCGTCCTTCCTTTCATCCTTCCTTATGTCCATCCCACCTTTTCAGTGTTGCACGTAACTTAATAAATATTGGTTCCAGAGGGGCACAAAATGTTTGTATCAAGTGTACAATATATAGAAGGTTATGTTTGTATCAAGTGTTTAGTTTATATCCCATTTGTATCAAGATCCTTCAAACATAATTTATTTCTTAAATATTTTTTTACTCAAATAACATTGATTGACTTCTATTATAACTGATGCCATTTCAGAATGCATTGAATTATTTGGTTACAGGGACACATTCCTGGGATGCCCTAAGGTCTTTCTATCTGTTCACAGAGGTCTTATACTCACAAGTTCAAGCCCAGTGAGCGATGTTCACATTATCAAACTCTGCATCTCAATAGGTAAGTCACCTTGCCATTGCAAAAGGGGCCACTGTGGCAAAGCATTCAGGAGACCCAGTTGTAATAGCCTTAACCTTTTGATGCAATAAAGCTTTCACAAATACCCAATAGGTAAAACCCAATACAAACTGGGGTTTCTGCTCTTCAATTAATTTACCAGTTTATCTAATCTAAGTTTAAGGGTTCAGCCACAAACTACTGTATCTTATAAAGAAATGTGAAGAAAATGCAAAAGTTTCAAGCTAAACCCTCAAATTTGCATTTTAAATTTAACATCTAGAGTTATATTAAAACTCATAACCACAACAACAACAACAACAGCAAACAAGCAGGTACCAACATATCTGACTCTTTCACTCTTTACAAAATCAGGTTCCATATCAACTTTTAATATGGTTCTTAAACTAACATTTAATTACAAAGAGGGATCCGTGATGTTCAAACCTTTTAGTTTAGGGGGGTAAACAGGAGTGAACTTGTCGGTCTGTCTGTCGGTTTGTCTGTCGGTCTGTTAGTGGGTCGGTCGGTATTAAGTATCCTCTCTCTTATACAAGTTGTTGTCATCCAATCTTCACCAAACTTGGTCAGAAGTTGTATCTAGATGATCTCTAGGCCAAGTTTGAACATGGGCCATGCAGGCGAAAAACAAGGTCACGGGGTAAATAAGTGCGTTTTAAACATTCAGTTTGGAGTCCGCTCTCTATTTCGATTACTTATCATCCGCTCTTCACCATACTTGGTCAGACGTTTTATATAGATGATCTCTAGGCCATGATCAAACATGGACCATGCCGGTCTAAACACTAGGTCATGGGGTCACATAATGCGTTTTAAACATTCAGTTTGGTCTCCGCTCTCCATTTTTTGCACTCTTGAATAAACTTGGGCAGAAGTTTTATTTAGATGATCTCTAGGCCATATTCGAACATGGGCCATGCCGTGCTAAAAACTAGGTCACGGGGTCATGGGTGCGTTTTACACATTCAGCATGGTGTTCCCTATTTCAAGTTATTTTCATCCGCTCTGGTGTTCCCTATTTCAAGTTATTTTCATCCGCTCTTCAGGTGGGGGTGTTCGTCACGTCTGTGACAAAGCTCTAGTTTTTTTAAGTTAATATCTTTTTGAGAGAGTATTAATTGTGTTGCCATGGTTGGACCCGCATTTTTATACTTGATAATTTTTATGAAATGCTAGTTAATTCTTAAAAATAGTTGTCTTAATTGACACATGACATACTAAATTGCAGAAACCCGGATATCAAAGCGTTGAGCTTGTTCTTGAAGCATTTGCACCAGCAACAGTCATCATCTCGAGTTACTGGCATCTCTATGGTGTGGAACCCTCCGTCTATGAACATCATAACAGCACATGAACCAGTGGCAGTCATCATCTCAAGATTCTGGTATATCCATGGTGCAGGACCCTCGGTCTGTAAAGATCATGCAGAGCGAACCTCAGGTGAGTGTTCAAGATGTGTGCATGTTTTTAGCATGCCCCAAAGTTCACAGATGTGTAGGACTGGTGCATGTAGATTTACCTGTGTCCGTCCAGATGTACTTCCAGCTGTTGAATTTTTATGTCAAGTCTAAACTCAAAAGTATTGCTTCTAGTGTGATTAAAACAAAGATATTTGCCAAACTGTGAACTTGACTACTTGTGTATTTTGGTTCTTTTTTTTTACATAAGTGGAATTTTGAGACAAAGGTAAAATGTGTGTGCATGGTGGCAAACCCTTTTTACTACTTCTCAAAAGATATTTGGGTCCAACGGCAAAATGTATCTTCATCAAATCCTAATCCAAATTGTTTGGTTATAAAATGGTCATACTTCAAAATAAATATGTATTATCAATTATTACTATGCCCCCCTTTGAAGAAGAGGGGGTATATTGCTTTGCACATGTCGGTCTGTCAGTCGGTCGGTCCACCAGGTGGTTTCCGGATGATAGCTCAAGAACGCTTGGGCCTAGGAGTATGAAACTTCATAGGTACATTGATCATGACTTGCAGATGACCCCTATTGATTTTGAGGTCACTAGGTCAAAGGTCAAGGTCACGGTGACCCGAAATAGTAAAATGGTTTCCGGATGATAACTCAAGAACGCTTAGGCCTAGGATCATGAAACTTCATAGGTAGATTGATCATGACTCGCAGATGACCCCTATTGATTTTCAGGTCACTAGGTCAAAAGTCAAGGTCACAGTGATTCAAAATAGTAAAATGGTTTCCGGATGATAACTCGAGAACGCTTAGGCCTAGGATCATGAAACTTGAAAGGTAGATTGATCATGACTCGCAGATGACCCTTATTAATTTTCAGGTCACTAGGTCAAAGGTCAAGGTCACAGTGACCCGAAATAGTAAAATGGTTTCCGGATGATAACTCAAGAACGCTCATGCCTAGGATCATGAAACTTCATAGGTACATTAATCATGACTAGCAGATGACCCCTATTGATTTTCAGGTCACTAGGTCAAGGGTCAAGGTCACGGTGACCCGAAATGGTAAAATGGTTTCTGGATGTTAACTCAAGAACGCTTATGCCTAGGATCATGAAACTTCGTAGGTAGCTTGATAATAGCTGGCAGATGAACCCTATTTATTTTCAGGTCACTATATCAAAGGTCAAGGTAACGGTGACCCGAAATAGTAAAATGGTTTCCGGATGGTTACTCAAGAACGCTAATGGCTACGATCATGAAACTTCATAGGTACATTGATCATGACTCGCAGATGACCCCTATTGATTTTCAGGTCACTAGGTCAAAGGTCAAGGTGACAGTGACAAAAAACATATTTACAAAATGGCTGTCACTACAACTGAGAGCCCATATGGGGGGCATGCATGTTTTACAAACAGCCCTTGTTTTATAAATAGTCTCAGGACCATGATTTCCTCTATGGATTCAAATCAGATTAGTTGTAAAACCTTGAAATATCAAGCCATGTGCTTGTTCTTGTGTTTTTTTCATCGGTATCAAAAATAAAATAAAATACTGGCATTTACAGTAACAAGTATTTCTTGTTTTCAGATGCCATTTGACGAAATCAAACCATCCAATCAAAAACACAGCCTGTTGCAGCAGTTGTTACCATATTGACCCGAGTCAAACCTAAGAAGTCCATAGATAAATACTTTTTTAGATGTGCTAGTCTCTACGTACCTACTGGTTTGTTCAGCACTTACTCTTTGAATTGTATGACGGGTGAAAATGAATGACCTTGTTCAGTTTGAAATGGCAGAATGACACATCACAACAATTCAAGTGGAAAGCCGGAAAGTCATGTCAACAGCCACATTTTGTATGTGTAACAGCCAAGTTGTTATCAAATAAAATGAAAAGTTTACATTTTATTTTTTATGTGACCAATGTTTCATTGGTATTATGATGCTGTCAGTGTCTTTATGTTGACAGTTTTGGTTAAATATAGCATGTTAAGTTTTTTTTTAAAGCACACATATTGCATTTATATCCAATGTCTTTGTCTGTATAATGAATTTTTCACTACATATTTTGATAATGGTAAATGTATGGGAAAAACAATTTTATCATAGGTATTCTAAGATTGTCAAGTCTGTTTAAATGATGCTGGTAACTTTGACAAAATTGAAAAAAAGGAGTATGTTCATGTTATAAGATATGTTTCAGTTTTCTGTTTTTACCCATAATATAGATAAGCTTATTTAATGAATTGTTCACAAAGTTTTATAACTTTTACGCTTCAGCTTTTTCTGTCTATTTATCCTGCCGAAAACAATACTAGTCAATTTGCTCATTGGGGTCGGTATTCGATCATGAATCTTGTTTAGTAGCATACTATTTCATTGGAATAATAATAATAATAATAATAATACATTCTAGGAAAAAATATTTAATCTACCTAAAATTATTGATTCTGTAAATACCACTTTGTTGATTTCAATGGATATTGTTTGTAAAATTAATATAGTATGACTTTTGCGTGTTTGGGAAAGCTTTTTATGAAACTGAGAATTAAGAAAACAAAAAAATAAATAAGAGTTTTATGAAAATTGGCAAAAATTATTATTGTTAATTTATGTTGTTAGATCATAGACGTGTATGCTCACAATTATTAAACTTTGTTTTTGGACACAATTGTTTATTATGCTTTATGTTTGTTTATGCACATGAAGACGACCAGAGTGTATCCTCTTTAATAAGTGAGCAACTTAATCAACATAAGACATAAAACAACTGTAGAACAATTGTATTTTAAACGTAAATTATTCTTGTATTGTTGCCATTTGTATAAGATAAACTAAATGTTTACCTAAGTTTGTAAAAACCTTTGTAAAAAATCATTTCCTGTGTGAATGCTCATATATATATTAAACTGTTAAAAATAATTCACAGTACCAGAAAAAATATTCAATTACACATTAAGGGAAAGTGTTGTCATATGCTAACAATTGTAAAAAATTGCAATTGTCTCTATTTGTAATAATAGAGAGCAATATTATTTGCTCAAACAATAAAAACAAAGATGTCTGCTTTGTAAATTAATAATTGTGTTTACATCTCAACATAACACGTAAATACATTAAAGTCTAAAAGGATTTTTTGGAATAAACACTTAAATAAATATATGTGCATTAATACGCTGATAATAAAATTTTACATTCCATTTAGTTTTGTAACAGTGCAATTGACCTTTCACGTTGAACATCCCACACTTGCTGTCAGTGCAGTGCCTTCATTTTCAGGGTCATTTTTATGCTCCTGGTAGGGTGGCATATAGCAGTTGAACTGTCCGCAGTATGTCAGTCTGTCCATTTGTCCGGAAAAAAAATCTTTAACATTGGCCATTACTTTTTAAATATTGAAGATAGCAACTTGATATTCGCCATGCATGTGCATCTCATGGAGCTGCACATTTTGAGTGGTGAAAGGTGAAGGTCAAAGTCATCCTTCAAGGTCAAATGTCAAATATATGGTGTCTGTCCGTCCGTCTGTCCAATAACTTTAACATTGGCCATAACTTTTTCAATATTGTAGGTAGCAACTTGATAATTTGGCATCCATGTGTATCTCATGGAGCTGAACATTTTGAGTGGTAAAAAGTGAAGGTCAAGGATATCCTTCAAGGTCAAAGGTCAAATTTTTTTAATTCAAAGCGGCGTTTCCATGATGATGCACATTGTGAGTGGTGTAAGTTCAAGGTCATCGGTCAAGGTCATACTTCAAGGTCAAAGGTCAAAAAAATAATTCAAAGCGGCTTTCTAATGAAGCTGCACATTGTGAGTGGTGGAAGGTCAAGGTCATCCGTCAAGGTCAAGGTCATCTTTCAAGGTCAAAGATGAAAAAATAATTAATTCAAAGCGGCGTTCTCATGAAGTTGCACAATTTGAGTGATGGATTGTCAAGGTCAAGGTCAACCTTTAATGTCAAAGGTCAAAAAAAATCAAAGTGGCGCAATAGGGGGCATACTGTGTTTCTGACGAACACATATATTGTGTGTAAATATCCCACTGTTTAAGTTCAGAAAATGTTTTAAGACCAGATTTCCTTAAACTTGGGGTTGTTATTATTTTACTTTTATTGAATGCATGAAACATTTGTGTTCTGTTGTTGAATAGCTAAACATAGCTTGATGTTTGTAAATTGTGTGACAAATGTTGATCAAATTGATACATAGAAAAAAACACAATCTTCGTTAACGTGTATGTGTTAATTACCACACACAAATATAAGTATTTGGTAACAATATAACTATTGTGCTTTATTCGAAATACAGTATGAAATGCAATTTTAAAATCATGCTTTTATATGTTCATCTTCTCCAAATAAGCATTTTGAAAAAGCAAATATTATATCTCTATGGAAAGTATCCGTAGGCCCCATGCAATCGCTTGTGTGCCTCAAATTGATCAGGGTCTTTCTAAATTATTTCATGATTGTTTATCACTGTCTGAATTGTGTAAATAGCTTCAACATCGTGAGATAACTGTTAAGAGGATTTCAATATTAAAAGTTAAAACAGTATCTTAACTCTTACCGTACATCTGTTGCATTTATTTTAACATGTTTATATGTTGTTCCTCACTGAGTTTTATTTTGTCTATAATCTTGCGTACTTTAATTGTGTTTTTTAAGACAAACATCATGATACTGATTATGTTGTTTTTGTCCAACATTTCTATGTATACAAGTTGTATGTAAATAATTAAATATGTTTATGTTGATGATATGTATTTCCCGATCTAAGTTTGATGTTGAACTCTCAATAAACGACATGTTTTGCCAATTAAATCCCGAATGATTGTCTTGTCACTTATATATATAACTTTCCTCTATTGAACCTGGGGAGCTCATTTTGTTTTATTTTGACTGTCATTCCGTCCGTTTGTCCTCCAGCACACTTTTATCTCATGCATAATTTACCATATCATTCATTGACAACAATACAAAATATAAAATCTCCATAGGAATAATGAAACTCCGGAGGCGGTATCCGAAAAAAAAACAGTACTTACACCCGCTTATCTCTTACCTAAGACAAGCGAATAATTGCCTATACGAACCAGAGCAATTCCAACGACATACCATGAACCATTAACATAATTAATACTAAAACACGGTCTTGGAAATGTCTATATCAATGTGGGATTTCCATTGTTTTTAAGTTTATTCATGTAACTACATGTAAAATATAACAGTAAACAAATGAGGAATGTATGGGAAAACACTGTCATGCCAAGATGTAAGCTTTCAGTATATAAATACCTTAATGCTGCTTAATATATGCTTTTTATTGTACTTTTGGTGAAATAACTCGCTTAATAATGGTTATTAAATGAATATGTTAAATTAGTAGGAACGTACTTAAAACTATACTCATTCAATTCTAATAATATTTGATTTAATACTGTCTATAGTACACTTGCTATACAGGTAAAACTAAATAAGTTAACAACGTTGAAAATTAAGAGGGCAGCTACCACAACTTACGAATATCTTTAAAAAAATCTAATTACAAGGATTATTATTGTTCAACAAAAAGGTCTGTTTAGGCTGTATTATACATTTTCTAACACGGTTTTATGCTATTTGTATATGACCCGAAACCTACCCGCAAATACATAACATCAATGTAAACTGCCTTATTTATTTTCAAGTGTAAGCACACAAACTAAATATATTCTAAATTGAATTCATTTTAATAAGCCACTTAAAATGAACATGGACCGTGTTTCAGACTGCACCAATTTGTATTTTGCATTGACAAAACACACATGCAAAATCTTCTAATCTCACGTAGAGCCATCAGATATAACTTTGAGGAGACTTAAGATAGCAAAACATTGACACCAGTTGCAGAAAGATAAGCATAATATGTCGAACTGACTTCTTACAACACAACATCTGTATTGACTTTGGCAGTTTGTATAGGACCATATGATCACTTCCGGATGAAATAATGGGCTTAATAATGTTGAATATAGGCTCATCGAACTTCATGTATAGCGATTTTGTATTTAAAGGGACTTTTACAACTTTGTGGTATACATGTAGGTTGAAACATATTTAACCCTTTCCCACTCAGAGCCAAAGTGGAAATGGCTACGTGCAAACGGCATAAAACCAGAAAAGTCTGCGAGTAACTCGCGTTCTGTTCAGGTTTTATGCTATTTGCTGCTCATAAGTATTTAAGGTTTGGAGATGAAGCCTTAAAAACTTGAATCTAGTGAGAAAGGTCTTAAATTAAATGTAACTTTCTAAAGGATTAAAAATGCGTGAAAATACGTTTCTAAGGGGTAAAGGGTTAAAAGGACACTGTAAATCAGATAGCGCAATAACACAATAGACACATGATCATAATGAACAAACATATGCGTGTATGAGAAATAATAATAATAAATTGATAAAACAAGAAAGAGTAACACGGCAAAGTATTTGGAAATTTTGAAAGGCTTCTGTTTGTTTATGTAATGAATACAATGTTTGATTTTTTGTAAAAATTCGGATGAACAAGCTCTTACAGTGACAGTCTGTTTTAATCCAAAGGTAAGGGGCTCAAGCCCAGGTAGGGATAACGATTGTGTCTGTGTTTTTGTTAAATTTAAATTTGTTGTTTTTTAGCTCCACTGGCGAATGCCCAGAGGGGCTTATGTCATGGTCGTGTGTCCGTCATGCGTGCGTCCATGCGTTAACTTTTCCTTTAAACATCTTCTCCTAAACTACTGGTCCAATTCTGATGAAATTTCTCAGGAATGTTCCTGGGATGAACCTCTATAAAATTTGTTCAAATTATGCCCCTGAGGTCAAATTTTACCCTGCCCCGGGGGTCAAAAAATTGAAAATTTGCTTTTATAAGGCCTATTTTGTGAAAACTTTCAAATCTTTCGTCCATAACCATTGGGCTTAGGGCTCTCAAATTTGGTATGTAGAGACATCTTATAGTCCTCTACTTAATTTGTTCAAATTATGCCCATGGGGTCAAATTTGACCCTGTCCCGGGGGTTTTAAAATTAAACATATGCTTATATTGGGTCTATTTTGTGAAAACTTTACACATCTTATCGTCCATAACCATTGGGCCTAGGGCTATCAAATTTGATGTGTAGTGACATCATATAGTCCTCTACCAAGTTTGTTCAAATTATGCCCCTTGGGTCAAGTTTGATTCTGCCCCGAGGGTCACAAAATTGAACATATGCTTATATAAGGCCTATTTTGTGAAAACTTTAAAAATCTTCTTGTTCATAACCGTATGGCATAGGGCTACCAAATCTGGTATGTAGTGATATGTAATAGTTCTCTTCTTAGTTTGTTCAAATTATGCCCCTGGGGTAAAATTTGAAACTGCCCCGGGAGTCACAAAATTGAATATATGCTTATATTAAGGGCTTATTTTGTAAAAACTTTAAAATTCTTGTCCATAACCATTGGGCCTAGGGCTACCAGATTTGGTATGTAGTGACATCTTATAGTCATCTACCAAGTTTGTTCAAATTATGCCCTTGGGGTCACATATGACCCTGCCCTTGGGGTCACAAAATTGAACATACGCTTATATGGGGCCTATTTTGTGAAAACTTTAAAAATCTTTCTGTCCATATCCATTGGGCCTAGGGCTATCAAGTTAGGTATGTAGTGACATCTAATAGTCCTCTACAAAAAAAAATCAAATTTTATTCCTGGGGTCAAATTTGACCCTGCCCCGGGGGGTCACAAAATTGAACATATGCCTATATAAGGCCTATTTTGTGAAAATTTCAAAACTTCTTGTCCATAACCATCCGGCCTAGGGCTATAAAATTTGGTATGTAGTGACATTGTATAGTCCTCTACTTAGTTTGTTCAAATATACCCCAGGGGTCAAATTTTACCCTGCCCTGGGGGTTACAAAATCTTCTTGTGAAACTTCAAAAACTTCTGTCCTTAGCCATAAGGCATAGGGCTACCAAATTTGGAATGTAGTGAAATCTAATAGTTGTCTACCAAGTTTGTTCGAATTATGCCCCTTCGGTAAAATTTGACCCTGCCCTGGGTCACCAAATTGAAAATTTGCTAATATAAGGCCTATTTTGTGAAAACTTTAAAAACTTCTTGTCCATAACCATTAGGCCTAGGGCTACCAAATTTGATATGTAGTTACATCTTATAACCCTCTTCCAAATTTGTTCAAATAATGCCTCTGGGGTCAAGTTTGACCCTGCCCCGGGGGGTCATAAAATTGAATAAACGCTTATAAAACGCCTATTTTGTGAAATCTTTAAAAATCTTATTGTCGAAAACCATTCGGACAATGGCTACCAAATATGGTATGCAGTAACATCTTATAGTTCTTTACCAAGTTTGTTCAAATTATTCTCTTTGGGTCAAATTTGACACTAACCTGCGGGTCAAAAATCAAACATTATAGTACCTAGGGCTACCACATGTTGTATGTAATGAGGTATAGTAGTCCTTTACAAAGTTTGCTCAAATTATGCCCCTGGGGTTAAATTTGACTCAGCCCAGGGGGTCACAAAAGTGTACATGTTCTTAAATAGGGCCTATTTTTAAGTATTTGCACATGCCGAGAATATTTGTTTCAGCCTTTTTTCAGTAGTGGAGCGATACAGGGCCATCATGGCCCTCTTGTTTATCATTGTAAAGCTTTAAAAGCAATTCACGCCAAATGTAAAAAATGCAAAATCTATAAACACCCCCGTTTATATTCAAGCATTACAGTTGTCTGCAATATCGTTTTACAAATTGCATGTTTATCTCGTTCTTTATAGAAATGTGCATTTGTCAATATCTTCAAAATCGCAACATTCCTCTTAGGTTAATGTTAAGTATGTATATTTTGCTATATAAATTAATCGTTATCATATACGTTTCAGTTTTTCCAACATGTTTTTACTGTAAATGTAATTTAATTGAATATTTTCTATAGTATTTCGTACAAAAACTGCCATATTTTTTTAAGCCAGCGCACATTATACTAATTATAGGATAGGGTCAACCACTACTGTAATCATTGTTTGTTTGTAGATGTATATAATGATACTGTGTCTATATATATGTACACATGTTGAATCAAGTGTTTTATTCCATTATCGTAAATGAACACGGCTATCCCTGAAGTTCAAATATTGTTGTATGTTGACTATTTGTTACCAGCACAATACAAAAAATATGTTTCATGTTCTTATTTCTATATTATAGTTGTTTACTAAAAATCCCCCCCCCCCCCCACTAAATTCCGAGACGCATACATTTTGTTCGTATGTCAGACAGTTCGCTATCATACTTTAATTCAGTTTAAAATCATGAGAATCATTAGTTACAGAGCTTTCATATATCATATGGTGGTGTGTCTGTATGGGAACAAGACCATGGTTGTTTTGTGCTCAGTAAGTCAATGTCACAAGGGTCACCTTTTTTAGACTTAAATGAAACTTATATACGAACTTTTAGATGGTATTAACGCATCAAGGTGACACGTTGATATGACTTCATATGATTGTTCAGCACCATCAGGCAATGTATTGCGTGAAATATTCCAAAACTTAGTCTGTGGGAGAGTCATTGTATGCTTTCTTTCAGAAGAGTTTGAATCTGTATGAATGTTTTCTAACTTATGGTGACTTCAGTTCTTCCCATGCAAGTTTTAGGAGGACGAATGGGCATGTTGATGTGTATATTAGTCCGTCCGAGCGTCAGATTATTGTGTTGCAGGTAACTTTAAACGTATATTTGCTTAAGTGATGAAATAGTACATACATATTTATCAGCTTTTAATGGTTTTGGGACATACAATTAGTTAAGGCCATCAGTCAACAAAAAAACAAAACAACATTTTGGTCATTTTGTTTTAAAATAAGCGGGGTTATGGACATAATTAAGCAAATAAAATTACCTTTGAACTGTTCATGCATAAGTCAAACATAATTGCTGCTAAAGTGATATAACTTTATAAACATGTTGACCAGCATGTGAACTTATTGCGTTCCAATGTATTGTGTTCACTATTATCGGAGTGAAAACCCAATTAAGCAAAGAGCGCTTTGAACTTGACTCGAAAAGTATAACTTCTTGCGTGAATAAACACAATATTCGTTTTAAAGACTTATTAGTAAACAGTGAAACAAAACAAGGAGGTTATGTGCGTGTTCATTTACTAATATGAGCAAGCATACGTGATCTCGCATTTTTGGCAGTTAACCCTGCCCTCTATGCCACTGAGCCGATCTGATCTACCCCTGGACGCTCCGTTTAAGTATACCAAATAATTCACATAACTCAGAAAGTATTGAGTAAATTCACATACTCTAGTAACTCAGAAAGTATTGAGTGGATTCACATAACTCAGAAAGTATTGACTGGATTCACATAACTCAGAAAGTATTAACTGGATTCACATAACTCAGAAAGTATTGACTTGATTCACATAACTCAGAACATATTGACTGCATTCCCATAACTCAGAAAGTATTGACTGGATTCACATAACTCAGACAGTATTGACTGGATTCACATAACTCAGAAAGTATTGACTGGATTCACATAACTCAGAAAGTATTGACTCGATTCACATTACTCAGAAAGTATTGACTGGATTCACATAACTCAGAAAGTTTTGACTGGATTAAAATAACAGAGAAAGTATTGACTGGATTCACATAACTCAGAAAGTATTGACTGCATTCCCATAACTCAGAAAGTATTTACTGAATTCACATAGCTCAGAAAGTATTGACTGGATTCACATAACTTGGAAAGTATTAACTGGATTCACATAACTCAGAAAGTATTGACTGGATTCACATAACCCAGAAAGTATTGACTGGATTCACATAACTCAGATAGTATTGACTGGATTCACATAACTCAGAAAGTATTGACTGGATTCACATTACTCAGAAAGTATTGACTGGATTCACATAACTCAGAAAGTATTGACTGGATTCACATAACTCAGAAAGTTCTGACTGGATTAAAAAAAACTCAGAAAGTACTGACTGGATTCAAATACAATTACTTCATGAACCTCTCTCTGTGAAAACTGGGTTTAATGCATGTCCGTTAAATTCGACCACATGGATTTTTTCTTTAAAGGAACTTTTTTTTAAATCCAGAAAGGCCGTCTGTTGTTAAACTGTGCAGACTGCACATACTTATCTTGGACGACAATTAGACAAGCACTTAATGTTCCAAATTTGGACCGTTTCCCCAGGCGCACCGCCTGTCAAATCGGTCCAGCATTGGGAAATGTAGTTTCCGATACGAATTATATAAATTAAATCACGTTGTAAAAATGTTTTTTGCATGTGTTACTCCATGTTAAGTGAAAACATATTATCTCTTATATTTGTTATAATTGTTGTGAAATCAAAGTTCGTCTTTTTGTTTTGACAAACGATATGGGACATATAAAACTACCACTGGGTCCTTATGTTTGGGACGGTGGTTTGAATTAATGGCCGGTTATAATTAGCGGTCGTACCAGACGTACACTTTCTTATTTTCTGTTCGTGATTGCATATGTTTGTTTTGCTGTTTTTACACTCGACGCTCAACGCTTTTCCGCCATTGCCTTCGGGAATTTGGTTTTGAGGTTCCGACACAAACATTCAATTTTACGAACATGGTTCTGTTAAAGCGTAATATAATTGACCAAAAACATAATTTGCAAAAATGTAAATATATAGTGCATCCTTGTATTCCTGTGTTGCGCGCAATTATGCAGATTTCAATATACATATTAACAAGGGAAAGCACTTCGCATCAGTGACTTCGTAAGCACACCACGATAGCCTTCCTTACATCAAATGTTCGCTTTTTACAAGCATAAATTATTCACGAAAAACCGGACAGAGGTAAATTTTTGCAAGAATTCGTTGTAACTTTTTCAGATTATATACATTGTTTAATGTTATTTTTTTACCAAAATGTTTAAAACAAAAACAATTTAACAACCAGGTAAAACATCAATAACACAGACTGAAAACTCGACCCTAACTCGTCTTAAGCCCTTAGGGGCCTTCACTCAACCACTACCACCACCATCACTAAAACAGCACCAACACTCTGCAACTATACCACAACGCCCACCAGCAACACTATAGCATCACCACTATAACCACAACAACCATCATATACACCACCCCCACCTGCCCACAGCTAGAACCGCCACAAACTCAATTACCTCCCCCGATACTGATATCACCGCAACAACTACCACCGCATCTCAACAGCCACCACAACGACGTCCACAACAACAACGTCCACCGCTATCACTAAAAACCACCGCGACCATTAACAACACCACTACCACCACCCTCAATAAACACCAGCACAACCATCACCCCCTGTTTTTTTTATCCAAACCACCTCCAGTTTCAATGTTACCACTACAGCAAAAACCACCACGACCGCCCCCTCCCCTCCCCACCACCACGAACACCCCACCAACAACTACTTCGCGCTTTCTAGCATTGCCATAATTAAATGCATTTCTTATGAAATAAATAGTGTTCCCTATGATTTAAACTGATGCTCTTTTCAAACGATTAAATGTAATCTCTGAAACATTGGCTCTTTAACGAGTTACGACTATGACCACCAATCGTCGCTATGTTCTATTTATTGCGAATTGCCTCGAAAACATTATTTTAACAACTCGTATATGTTTTCATTATTCAATACTCATTTATCAGTCTTTAGAAACGCCCGAATGTGATCTGTGACAGATAGCGTAATGCCAACACAGGACAGAGGTTGACAAAGGTTTCCATGGAAACTGATAGCAACACCATAATTAGTGGTACATGATTGATGTGCGTCAATGTGCCCTCTTTCACATACCGGTAATCATGGACTTTGCTTCAACCAGAAACCTTAAAAAATCTCTGACAATTATAACGGAAAAGCGTGATTGAGAACTGTCATTGTTTTGTCAAAATTCAAACCCGACCGTCTTGATAAAGTTAAGATCGATTCTCCAGAAATTAAATTGGTGGCGGATCTACTTGCCGGAAACTCATGGCCGTCACGTTAATAAGGGCTCCCGTCACGTTAATTAGGGCCCCCGTCACGTTAATTAGGGTTCCCGTCATGTTAATTAGGGCACCCGTCACGTTTATTAGGGCTCCCGTCACGTAAATAAGGGCTCCCGTCAAGTGAGCGGAAGCAAATTATTATATATTCGAGAAAACGAAACAATGTGTGTCCACAAATAAAGACAATGAATAATTTCCACGAGTAAAAAACTCTGTCAACCGATCGAAAGTAAATGTTGAATTGGCAAATATTGTTCCTGATGGTACGATATACATGTAGAATAAAATCATTTTGTTATTGGTCAGTTAACTAGAATATCACTTACCTTATTTTTTATTTATCAGACATATTTAAAAATGTTTCTTTTAGTCTTGTGTTTGTAAGCATTCAAACATATTTTAACATCTAATTTTAAAGGGGCCGTCCAACAGATTTTGGCATGTATTGAATCTTGTTATTAAATGTTTTAAATGCTTCATATTGATAAATTTAAACATTTGAACTTTAAATATCCAGTAAAAGACAATACAATTTTTAAAAAAGGAAAAAAGTAACCCTCAACAGGGGTCGAACCACTGACCCCTGAAGTCCTGGAGTAAAAAAAAACTCTCGCCTAGACCACTCGACCATTAATACTCGTTCTTAAAACGGGTGAATTTTGTAGCTATATAAGCAATCCTCGTAGTTTCCACAAATATCGTTTCGCGTCGCACGACGCTGTATCTGATGGACGGCCCCTTTAAGGGCACTTGTTCACGGTTTAGTAAAATGAAGAATTTTTTGTCATGATTCAAAAAAGAACACATATATAATATTTAAACAAGCGAAAGAATACTGATGTCTTAGAAAACTGTTTAATATAGTGTTTCATTATACTCGTGATTCGAAATCGGCAAAATAATAAAATAATAAATCGCTTGTAACGCTTTTACTCGATTATTTAAAGAATGCGTGTAGTCCTAAAATACGGTTTATAATTCGGTAATGAATATAAAAGCCAGCGTATCTCAGTGGTAGCGTATTATCTTTTGCTTACACTGGGCTCGGATTCGAATCCCGGGACAGGAATATTTTATTTGCTCTTTGTACTTGCTGTTGTAATTAGTTATGACTATTAAAAACAGTGTGGTTTTCTAAGTACATGTTTAGTTATTGTAAACATATTACATGCCCATTTTCTAAAAGTTGTACTGTGTAACTCAAAACATTTTATCAACTGTACACGAACAAACCATATTCATTCAATTGAAAGATATTTCTCTGGCGGTCCTCCTCCCATGTGTCGGCGTAGAAATCCCTCAACGGAATTCGCAACTACTGTTTGCTGCATCAATTATTCTAGACTCGTTCCATGCGAAATACCGAATTATTCTCAGCATTAATATCGCTGTCTTCAGGTCGAATGGACAACTGACATATATATAATATCCGTTATACACTAATTTAACCTTGGGACGGATTTCTTTAAGCTCTTTCGCAGACACTTAAGCCCGGCGATTGTATTCAATCACGATGCGATTAAGCCTCGTTCTGGAAAAACGGGGCTTACTGCATGGGCTTAAAGTTTTGTTGAATTTAATCTGTGAAGTTCGCACTTTCTTCATATACGTGATTTTCGTGTAGAAGAGATTCCTTTCAACTAAAGTTTCCATAAATGCGTAAAGTGGCCTCCCTGGTTTGCTTGTACGAACTAAACAGGCTAATCTGGGACGAAACTTTGCGCACATGCATTAAGCCCCATTTTCTCAGATCGCGGCTCAATTATACTTGTATACTAAACAGAACTGCTAACTTGATACATAAAGTATGCATTTCATACTGGTGTATTTTCGGAAAATGTCAAACCTTGCAAATAACTTACAATCGCACTTGTCCGACTACCGGGTATATATTTTTAACAACATCATGGGATAATGAATTCGCGAACAGAATCAATATACTTTATATCAGTAAAACAAATATATTCGCAAACATTAAAATATTGCTATAAAAGCCAAATTTTAAATATAAAACAGTCAAAACAATTAAACTATAACTTCGTTTGCGTGTATATTTGTACTGTAAAATAAACAAGTTATGATTGAGCCGCATTCAGTGAAAAACGGAATTTAATGAATGTGCGTAAAGTGTTGTCACATAAAAACCTGTGTTATCCGAAACGGCTTATCAGAGGCGACACTTTGCGCTTTAAAGTATTTTGCATTTAAAGTAAGTCTCCTGCTAGTGAAAATGCAATTTATGCGGAAAATTAATACGAGTCTGCTTCCAGCATTTTTCTCTTGCGCGTTTCAGCCGAATATGTCAATGTCTGGCTCGTGTCATTCAAATAAAAAACGAAGTTATTTGGGTTTATTATTTTAAAGCAAAGTGGTTACAACTGAGTGGCTATAATTTATGACGACACTTTTGCAAATTGAGATTTATTAAAATGTAGTTATGCTTAAAACGCTACGTTATTTTGCGAAAATTACCACACTTTTTGTATGTACTTTAACTGTTGGGGCAATTGCACTTTACCGGTACGTAAAAAAGAACGGAAAAGCGTACCCTAATTCTTACCCGCAACACCTAACATCTAACACCAAACGCAACAGCTAATAATCCTTTTTATCCTATATATTTCCTTACAGTAGTATCGGGGGCTACCGCCCCCAAACTCCCGCTTTGTCGATAATGGTAAACAACTGCGTACCGGTAAAGTGCAATCTAGCCTTAACTGTTATATACTACCATATAGTAATCAGAATATGCTTCACATAAATTAAATGCAAATATATAAATTGTCGCTCATCCTAATGTTTGAAGAAAAAAGTAATTCGTTGTTTATTAACAAGTAAAACGTCGCATTTTTCCGTATTTTATTTGGTTACATGCAACTATACTATGATGCAATCTTGTTCAAAGCAACTTGATATTGTCGCTGAAGGTTACCTTTAATACAATTGCGTGAAATATCGTCCCAAATTTCGTATTTTATGGAATGTTTCGTTTAGAGGAAGTCTCTTATTATCTAAAAGCAGTTTATGCGGAAAGTTCCGGCTTCACTGGCTATACTGCGGACTGCACAGGCTAATCTGGAACGACACTATACGCCCACGCATTAAGCCCGGTTTTCCCAGAACGAGGATCATTCCTTAATCGATATGTAATTACAACCTCTAATATTCTTGGTAGGAGGCAGTATGGTGCCAACATTAATATTTAACAAACAGATATTGACTGTGTATTTATTTTCTGCGCGCGATTTTGTCAGTGAGCACATTAATCAAAGGGGCAAACGTGAATATTAATTAATTAACTCGCCTTTTCCTATGATTTTCTAGATAAATCGATTCTAGCGTTTATATAATTATTGACGCGATACGTAATGCTTAAAGAACCCGATTAAGGAATCTTATAGTATGAGTGAAATCAATAGATGTCGAGGGATATTAAATTGAATTAAACTTTGCGTTATAATATATATGGACCGTGATCTGTGAAAAGGGAGTTGAATGAAAGTGCTTAAAGTGTCGTCCCAGATCAGCCCGTGCAGACCGCACAGGCTAATCAGGAACGACACTTTCCGCTTTTATAACATTTTTCGTTTACAGGACAAAACTTTCCGCCTAAACTGGATTTTCGCTCACAAGAGACTTTCTTTAAACAAGAAATACAATTACAGTGGAACAAGTTGTCTCCTTTCAGCCTGTGCGGACTTCACAGGATTATCTGGGACGGTACGTTAAGTACATCTTCTATCCAACTGTTCGGACTTCACTGATTTATCTGGGACGTTACGTTAAGTACATCTTCTATCAGCCTGTGCGGACTTCACTGATTTATCTGGGACGGTACGTTAAGCACATCTCCTATCAGCCTATGCGGACTTCACAGGCTTATCTGGGACGGTACGTTAAGCACATCTTCTATCAGCCTGTGCGGACTTCACAGGCTAATCTGGGACGGTACGTTAAGCACATCTTCTATCAGCCTGTGCGTACTTCACAGGCTAATCTGGGACGGTACGTTAAGTACATCTTCTATCAGCCTGTGCGTACTTCACTGATGTATCTGGGACGGTACGTTAAGCACATCTCCTATCAGCCTGTGCGGACTTCACAGGCTTATCTGGGACGGTACGTTAAGCACATCTTCTATCAGCCTGTGCGGACTTCACTGATTTATCTGGGACGGTACGTTAAGCACATCTTCTATCAGCCTGTGCGGACTTCACTGATTTATCTGGGACGGTACGTTAAGCACATCTCCTATCAGCCTGTGCGGACTTCACAGGCTTATCTGGGACGGTACGTTAAGCACATCTTCTATCAGCCTGTGCGGACTTCACTGATTTATCTGGGACGGTACGTTAAGCACATGCATTTAAAAACGTTCGCTCAGAGCGTGGATCAAATGTGTCTTGTTTTGTAAAAACTGGGCATAATGCATGTGCGTAAAGTGTCGTCCCAGATTAGCCTGTGCAGTCCGCACAGGCTAATCAGGGACGACACTTTCCGCTTAAACTTCGGTCAAAAGAGACTTCCTTTAAACAAAAATGCCATTAAAGCGGAAAGTGTCGTCCCTGATTAGTCTGTGCGGACTGCACAGGCTAATCTGGGACGACACTTTACGCACATGCATTATGCCCAGTTTTTACATATTCTTTTGAACATTGGTGGTCGTTTTTATTTCTTTCTTTGGGAAAGTTGTAAACATTTGCGGTTGCTCTGATTAAGTACATGTAATTGTCCGTGAACATGTTTCGGTCGCTGTCACATTGGAGGTTTGTCGCAGGTTGGCTAGAAAAGCTTGCGACCGATATCCACGAGCCGTTCGTCACTGACAGCGGCCCCAGCGTCAAGACGTTCTACATAACGGCGCTGTACTTTACGTTCACCTCCCTCACCGTATAGGGATCGGCAACGTCTCCCCAAACACCAACGCCGAGAAGATATTCTCCATTTTTGCTATGTTGCTTGGCTGTAAGATTCTATTTGATCCATATTTACCTTTGAGCCTCGTTCTGGGATTATGTAGCTTAATGAAATTTGACTGCACAGGCTGATCTGGTAACTTTTAACGCTTTCATGGAATTTTCCCTTTTAAAGGAACTGTCTTGTTAGCGAACACCCAGTTAAGTACGACAGCGCGAATTCACTGAACCCCGTTTACGTAGAGCCTACCTCATGTTTAATACAGAGCTATTTTATTCGCATTATATCTGAAAAAAAAATCATATTTTGTCACAGAATGGTTCATACATTTAGAGATCATTTTATTATTATATGATATACAGTAGAACATTACATTAACTAATGTGACGTCATCTTTGTATATTGCTTTAATTCAAACCGGCTAACGTATATGTTAGGAAACAAACTCGTTGAATCACATATTTGTTACATGCCATCAACAATAGTATTGTGTAATTAACAAGTCATAAATCATACACATATTGTGTCATAATTGTCTTCAATTTTACCATTTGTTCAAAATCAACAGAATGCTAAAACTTTAAGCGTGCGTTCCGCGGCGGCCAAATTTACTTAATAACTACATCATTTTCAGTTTTAGTGCTTTTTGTAATGTATTTTGATTTAAAAAATATAAGTTCTTTTGTTAGGCACGTGTTAATCTTATCTTTATATTTTGCCCAATACGATGCCTATCTGAATCAGAACCTGCGACAATATTAAGTGGCTTAGCTCCTTAGAAACACTATTTCTCGGAACACTATTTTCAAAAAAAATCTTTGAAATACTATATTTGGAAACGATATTTTTTATAAACACTATTTTCGGCTATCATAACAGCTCTTCTAAGCGCCGCTATCTTTGGCAACGGTAGCTCGATTGTGATGAGAGTGTATCTGGGATCGGACGAATACCATGATAAAACCCAGAGCATCAAAGAGTTTATCAACTTTCACCATCTGCCCAAAAACCTCGCTTCGCGTCTACAAGAGAGCTTCAAGCATACGTCGGCGTATACCAATGAAATCGACATGAACACAGTATGGGGAGCTTACTATTTTTAAAAAGAAATGATTTATAAGTGCAGAGAGGTCGTTTAGTTGTGTGGGGATTAGAGGGCGGAGTATTTACAATTTACCTCCGCCCACTCCGAAAAAGATGTCTTAACGTGCGAATTTTAAAACCGCCCACCCCGTAATGTTAATTTAAAACTTCGAGTAAGCGGTGGTGATGTTTCTTTAAATGTCCTCATATAGGATGTCCAACCCTAATAGCCGGACGTGGTATTAACCCCTCTAAATTTGCCTGATATGTATTCTTAAGTTCTTAGTGGTCCGTTTCGGCGCATTTTTCTCTAAAATTGTTAAATATTTTTGAGGATCAGGAAAATAAATGAGAATTTTAAAATTGCACTTGCAGATTGTTAAATCCTATTTACTTAAATCTTAATTGGTTGATAAGCAACTTTATGTCTATGATTTATTTAAAATGTATCTTTACTTACAGTAAGCGTGTTAAAATTCTGAACATATGTTTTTTTATAAAATATTAATTTTCGAATAACAAACAGGCAAACATATGGTTCTGTTCATGCAGGTTTCAAAGAGTTTTCCGGAGTGTCTGCAGGTGGATATCTGCCTTCATCTCAATCGGAATCTGCTGAACACCTGCCCCGCCTTCCAGAGAGTCTCGGCAGGTATACATGGCGTTCTTATTCCAAGAATCTAGTCAACTTTACATTCCCAAGGGTTTGCGGTTACATACAATATTGGTTACAAACTCTCCGCAGCGGTTACCCCTTTTACGCTTTAAAATTTCCTCTATTGGTTTATTCCTCCTAATTGTTTCCGGACATGTATTGAAAACTCACTTAATGAATGTGTTAGCCACTCCTCTCAAAGCTTTCTTATCACAATTTGAATCCTTGCGTGATGATGGTGATGATGATGATGGTAGTGATGATGATGATGATGATGATGATGATGATGATGATGATGATGATGATGATGATGATGATGATGATGATGATGATGATGATGATAATGAGGATAATGATGATGATGATAATGAGGATGGCGATTCTTTCTCACTTTAGGTAAGGACGCCTTTTTCGGAGGGGACGTTCAAGACCTGACGAACAGTGGGAATTCTCTGTACTTTGTTCGCGCCCTGACCTACTGCAATATCAACAAGATCGAGCTGTCTGTGCTGAAAGAGACGCTTTATACGTACCCGGAGTTTGCACAGGAATTTATGGGAAAGATACAGGATACATTCAACCTGAAACGGGTGAGTGTGGTGTTGCCTTGTTACATAGTCAAAGCACACATTAAGCTACACACTTGCATCTAATTTAAACTGTGTCCGTTTTCTTATGGCTTAAATAGTGAAAAACATTGGTGCCAAAAACTATTATAATCTCTATGTTAATTAGAAATCAGTCAAAAACCAACACCTTTTACATTGACCAGACTATAGCAGATTTTTGGCAGATCATTTAACAAATGAAGTGCGAAACATTACTTAATTAAAAAGTAGGTATTTAAGGCTTAAATATGTAATGAACAAATAAAACCACTTTCAAACTTTGAGTATAACTGCCCAAATCTGATACCTAATTTATATTTTATAATACCCGGAAGTTCATATAAAATATGTCATGATCAGTTAATAAAATAACTACACATGTATATGATCAGTTCTTGAGAACTGTGATCTGATTTCAGTAGAACTCCGATATGATCCAGAACAGGATACAGAAAATAGAACTTGTTGTTCTTTTTTAAAGCAAATACTTTTTTGGACATACAGGGTGTATTGACGGAAACCCAACGGCAGACGAAGATGGACGACGAAACACTCAAATTTATCCGTCAGAAGAGACCGCACATGCAATCGAAAGGCAGACGCCATGTCTATGACGCCGGTGGGTGGGTCAACTAGTTTTGCATACTTAAAATGCCATTATTTGTTGTTTTTGATTTTGTGTCTTTTGTGCTGGTATATTTGTATGGCAGTAAATCACTTTCAACAACATAAATGACCCCACGGTGTATTAAATGTTTTCCTAAGTGCCAGTTGGTCTATATTTATTTGTCACACTTTTGTTCTTTTGATAGTCGCCTATTTATATAAATGTCTCAATTTATTGTTTGTGACACACACAAAACAAAAAAGAATGTTGTACATAAATAAAAGTAATATATGACAAAGGTCTTATTAGGCAAACAACCAATTCTTATCTAATTGTTTCTACCACTACCGGAAACAAAACCGTGCATATTATTCAGACCTCACGACCGGAAGATCCGGCTTCCGTAGAAAAGCTCGCCATAAGACGGCGCCTCCGTCGTCTGACCCAGATGACGACCAAGCGTCTCGGGCGATCGACATTTCAACGGAACAAGCGTCTAGTGATATCGACGTAGAGTTCTTGGATAGAAGCAACCAAGGTTCGGGAAGTTCCCTTATAAAAGATCACATAAAGTTACCAGCCTCGCTGTCGAAAAAAATGGGTTAAATGCTTTTTGTGTCGCCTCGGATTAGCCTGTGCTGTCAACACAGATTTAAGGGACGCCACATTTCTACTCAACTGGATTTTCGCTACGGAAAAATACATTTGAGCAAAAAATAATATCAGCGGACCGCACAGGCTAATCTGAGACGACACCTAACGCAAATGCATTCTCCATGAGCTATTGAAATGTCTATTTGTTTAAAAACATTCTGTCCTATTTGTAATTAAGAAAGGCGGTGTTCTGTTTGTTAAAATTGCAGTCGACACGTGCATCCACAGTTTCCCGTAAATGCTGCAGCAAAAATAATTTAGCCGTCCATTAACTTAATGCAACAATATTTCACTTTAATCTATCCATTGTTACAATATTAATGTTTATTTTAGAAATTTACGCTTCTATTGACGGTATTAACCTTTATATTTTTTAAGTCTCGTTATCTTCGTATACTGCTGCCGAAAGTTTGAGACTCCGGATCTACCAAAAATCACATCCGCGCATGCGCAAAAAAATACAATAATGTTCTGTGAAATGCAAATGTGTTTAATACCAAAGCAATATTTTGGAAAAATTCTTGCAGTTTATTTTATTACCGGCCCTGATTGACCCTATCGATTTCATCCTATTTGACTTTTTAGTCATTAAAATATATTTTCGAAAAGTCAAATGTATCCAGTATATCCTACTAAACACCCACAGTGTATACAGGATTCACCATTGATGTCTCCCCATCGGGTTGGGTTGTCTGAGTTTTGCGTAAGTCCGGCAGGCCGTTTCTAAAACATAATTATTAAAACTTCCACATATTAACGTATGACACGTGGATTCAACGTATTTGTCACTTCTAAGACTAAGCTTTTAAGGTGTTTGACACGAATTACGATTTTAATATCAGCTTGGTAAAAAACACTCAATTAATCTGGTCAGACAGGAATGTGTCAATCTATTAGAAACTTACTGTTGATACCTAATCTGGTCGGACATGAATGTGTCAATCTACCGGTATTAGAAACTTATTGTTGATACCTATGAAATCTTAAAAAACGAGGGACACTGTCACTGTCAAATATGTTTCTTAATTCGTCGATTGTATTCATGATATATTTATGTATCAAGAATCTACTTTTTTACACTGCAAATGATATTTATTTTCAAGCGGGGCGGTCTGAGAAATCACCATACAGATCGTATTGGTTCTTTTTACCATCAATTGTTTTGTTGCATTTGTTATGCTGTTTTTTAATGCATATTACAAATTAAAAGTATAAATGACAGGTGTGTACAACAAGCTTAATTTGTATAAACTAAGAACAAAGTAATAACTTGAAAACCTTTCACGTCTGGTAAGACTGAAAATGCCCGTATTTGTCTTCGATCGTATATAAGGGAGATAAATGCAGTAATGACTTGATTGATTCTTTCCAGCTGTTTGCTTTTAATTGAAATTAATGAAGTTGAAATACCAAATATATATCGAACACGCTTGTTGAAAGCTCGATTAATCTAGCACATTGCGAGTTTTGTGTGTTTGCATGTGTTGGTTACAGATTATCGGTACTGAGAGCGGTTCATTCAGCATAACTTCATCAAAATAACTTACCAGCAATGTTTAACATGGGGCAAACCATGTCTCTCGTAACACCCGTCTCCCTATCGACGTGGTCAATGTCACACACATATGTCAAAGGTTAATTTTCGGTATAGATGTATCGCAGATGTTGACAACGTAGCGCGCAAGTCTTGTTAACACTTAAGAGGTCAACAATCAATTATGGGCATGATGCTCATTGTTACCCTTTTTCTCTTGTTTTAAGCAAGGATATCTTCTGGTTTCGTTATAATTTAAATGAGTATCGTTCTGATTAAAATGGGCTTAATGCTTATAATGTATATGCGTAAAGTGTACCCCCATATAGTATGCAGTCTTCGCATGCTAATCAAGGACGACACCTTCCGACTAAAATAGATTTTCGTTTAGAAGAGCATTTCTTTTATTTGAAAAATTCAATACAAGCGGAAAGTTGTATTCCCGATTAGCCTGTGCGAACTGCACAGGCTTATTTGGTATGCCAATGTACGCACATGTTTTTAAGCCCAGTTTTCCCAATGCGAGGATTTATTAAATGAGTAAATGTATACATGTAATATACTGCAGTCAGCGCTTTGACATGTTATATCTTTTCCTCCGCAGTAATATCGGTGTCCGACGAAACCGGATGTGTGATTGCATCGTAACCGGAAATGATGTCAGAATATTGGGATGAAATTGACCGGAAGCTGAATGTTCTATCAATGTAAGTAAACTGTAAATCATTACGGTAAAACGCGCCAATTTTGGTCTGTACACTATATTTTCACAGATCGGTTTGTTCAGTGAAGAATGGGATATGTTTTTCACATTTGAATAAGAGAGAATCTGATAGATCCGGATGACGTGACACGATGATATGATTTTTCTGCGTATCAAAACAGGATGCGGTCACAAATGTAAGCGAAATATCATACTGAAAAAGCATTATTATAAGTGGGACATTAATGTTCGATGATTTCGTTTTTCGATCGATCCACGAATTTAAAACAAACACCTCCAAAGTCAGAAATAAATCAATTCACTTGTCCACGAAACAGTAATTTTTGGAAAACCCAAGAAATTACGTTCTGACGAGTCTAAATGAGTATAAATGGACACTCTGATTGTTATGAATATTTCAACGTGACTACATGCCCTGTCATAAATTAAATCCTCTTTTTCACAGATGTCATTAATACATTTTTTTAGAAACAAAATATGCTTAATACAATATACGTAGGTCGCAGTTTATTATGTATAAATAAGGGTATAATAACAGTATTCTTCAGGACATACTAGCGTATTGCTACCGAACTACAATAAAACAATTTCGTAAAAAATCAAACACATACAACATTACAACAACAAAGGGAACATTTTTTACCATTGATCAATTAGACTTTAAATCTAAATAAGGTTTGACTAATGATAAAAAATTGTAACCCCTCATACAACACACATTTTTTCAGACGAATGCAGAAGTTCGAAACCCAACTCTGTGATACCGTTGACTATATACTGCTGTTTCTCGGTCACGTGCCGTCAGTGCCTAGCAACAATCCCATCGTAACCACGTAACCACGTAACCACGTAGCACCAAACATCTGGACGACCCCGAAAGCACGTCAGATCTCCTTCACTCGGACGCTTATTGTCCAAATTAACGAGGAGCGAAATTGATAAACTTGATAAAATCGCATTTGGAGCTTATTAGAATTATCGAGAGCACATGACTTTAATTTTATATTTGATATTTGCTTTAGACCAAGACATTGGGGAAAGTGCGGCGAATGCTGTTGTGTTTTTATATTTCCCGAAAGAGGGGAGGGAAATATAGTGGCCGCTGTGTCCGTCTGTCTGACTTCTTCCTTTCACGGCATTAAGCTTGCTTTGGACTGATATTTTTTAAACTCATGTTCATCAAACGAACAATCTCCGGCAAACTCAGTAGCACGTAAATAAGCTTATATTTAGCAAATTATTTCGACCTCCTATCGACATGCTCCTTATAAAAGTTCCGTATCAGAAATTGTCCGCGTATATTTATGCCGATTGGCATAAATGTGATGTCAGCATGATTTAAAGCGAAGCCCAGGAGATGAAACACTGATTAAATCGAGCTGCTATATAATCATGTTCCGATGCATAACATTTTTCAGTTTTGAAAACGCCTGAAACGAAGATATAACCGCTGCAAAATAAATACTTAACAAAGGAGTGTTGTCCGGCTAGCGCAGTGGTTCGCACGCTCGGTTCTCACCTAGGCGACCGGGGTTCGATTCCCGTTCCCGGCGCATGTGAGTGTGGTTGGTGGTAACCATACCGGATAGGTGGGGTTTCCTTCGGGTACTCCGGTTACCCCCTTACAGCACAAGACCACCTCAAAAAATAAAAATCTTTTAGTAAAACAATAAATAGCTTTAAATTGCAGCTATCATTCACAAATCGTCCCAACTTTCGTTAGTCTAAAATCTGATTAGGAAGGAGTGCTGGGACACACTCCGGGTCCTCACCTCTGGCTCGGAGGGACCAAATAAGCATGGAAATACACACACACAATACTTAACAAAGAATATCCCGAAATTCTCGAATAACTGTGGCATAAACAAACACGTATCCACCATACGTAGACAGTACAACAGAAGAAAATATGCAATTGACTTGAACCTTACAATTACGTATCGCAATCATCTTAAATCAACGTGAAAAAGTCAACAGAAACAAATATATGTGATATCAGGCGCGAAAACCATCACAATTTCTAGCCGTCCATCACAACAGGGAACATTTCATAACATTTTTAGAAAGGCTTAAACAAGGGATATCGGTTCCAGTCCATCTGACTCCATTTTGAATTTCGCAATAATCTCAAAAGACAGAGAAGATATCTTATTATAAAGTTTTAAAAAGCACAAAACAGTGAATATTTCAAACCAGAACAAGCAAAACAAAAAAGAAGAGAAGACAATTTGACGAACATCTGTTTCGAAATCGTTGCTATTTCCAATCGTCCGCCATCTTGAATATCGCTAATTCTCACATCAGACGAGATTTGAAGATGAAGAGCGCTACCAAGGGCATTTCGAAATACGAGATCATCTCGTTCCTACTCATATTCATTGTCGTTATCGGAGTTTACTTCATTTTCTCCAACAGAGGTAAGAAAATGGGATTTTGTTGCTTTTCCAACAGTTCTCAGTTTCAATTATAAGGATTGAATTTACGGAAATATACTTTCAGTTTAGATCACAGAACTTTCAAAATTGCAGCCAAAGAATGTGTATTACAAAAATTTACAGTCACGACGGTTGCAAGTTGAAAAGGTTATTGGTGTACTCATTTGGTAAGGCTTGACTTAAACAAAACTTAATACTTGAAGAAGTCCAGGACTTGTGTAAAAATTTAAACAATAACGTGATCCGTGCCTTAGGTTTTGATACCTTATGTTTTTAACAGCATACACAATTATACTGAGTGCAGCCACGCAGAATAGTCAGGACCACCTTGTCCGTTATACAATCGAGCGAGGTTGTCTTATTGACGGACAGGGTAGCTTCTGAACAGACTGCGCAAATGACTGCACGTGGCATTTGATCCATGTTTGCAGGCGGGAACACAATAGCGATCTTATATGATGTCGTGTAGTTCCCACACCGTTATTGGCCACTGAAGTTATGTCGGGGTCCAGCATACATGTAAACATGCTCTTGTGGACGACATACCTCTCACTCACGACGAAATTTAGTATAAACCCTTGTTTTGTTTTAACCTTATTGTTGCTCGATTGCATCGAAAGCCTAGGGCTTATTGGGAAGCTATATGGCACATTTCATTGAAAAAAAAACAGAACTTGGTGTCTTTTGGGGAGATGTAAGGAAAGCTGCGAAAGCGGTGATCAAAGCCATCATATGTCAGTGGCTAGGCAGACATATCCACTTCATCACAGCGAAATTTAGAAGGTTTAAGACAATACCGGTTATTGCTGATTACAGATACGTTTATATAGTAAGTATCGGTTAAACATATACACGAGCCCTGTCGAGTAGTTGAGGATTTAGTGACGAGAAAATAAACTTACCTGATTTCAACATTGACCTGGTATTTTATTTATGCCATCGTTTTTTCATTTTGCTATATGCACTCTGATCAATTGTGAGACTGTAATCGATGTTTCATTTAACGGAAACATTTTGAACGTGGCGTTAAATAAAAAATACATACATTTTTGTCAATAAGTATATTTAAATAATCATTAAACTTGCCTGTTAAAATCAGCATTAGCTTTAACATTGGGTTGCTCAAAATAACGCTGGCTTTTAACGGCCAGTTTAACGGCAGTTTTTGCCGTTATCTTTAATTGAGGTCTAAAGCACAATAAAACGAAAGGTTTCAAAATGGCTTCTTCGCCGCCCGTTCCTTCTTTTATAACATTGAATGATGCTGAATCTTTATAAACTTCAGAACTTATGACATGCTGTTCGTTGGCCATAGCAGCCTCTGGTACGGTCCCTTCACTCGTTTTCTTCCTTTCAAGCTTTTTCTGAGTAACAGAGGTCTTACATTCCCTTTTTAAGTTTTGCCACTTGTTCTACATTCATCAGCACTTTTCATTGCAACCCCTTGTGAATAAATCTCTTCTGCTTTCTTTAGCCATGTTTCCTGTTTTGTTTTGAAACTCAAAGTATTTGACAACTTATAAGTAATTATTGCAAAAATGTTCTCCTCTTTTACAAGTTCTTCCAACTTGAAAGTTTAAATCGTATTAAAATTTACATTGCGTTTTTTTTCTTTTTATTTCAGGAAAAGAATTGTCTGCTGTGTTGGAGGCCATTTTGGATAACAGGAACAGGAAGTTGAAATTTGGAATGGATTGTGTGATATAACACTGACGTAAAAGTCTTAACGCTGCGTTAATTAACGTCAGCGTTAAAACTGTTTCAGCAACATGAAGTTAACGGCTGAAAAAAATACGCTGCGTTAGGGTACTTAACGGAGATTAAGCTTAACGTTAATGTTATCTTAACGGTGCTGTGAGCAACCCGGCCCTGGCCTTGTGAATTCTAAATTACAGGTCAGATATCAGTTAATGTATTAGATCCAGGTCAGATTTCAATAAACACCTGGAATACAGGCTGGTAATAGTGAACTTTAAGGATTCCAGGTATTATAAATACATCAAATGGTCCCATTGGAATAATATACAATGTTTCATGTTCTCTTATGGAAACAACTTAACTTGTCACTCAATATATCAAGTTGCGTTGTATTCAATTATATGCGTAAAATTATAATTCCTAATGGATCAAGGTAAAACTACATTTTAAGATTTTAACTCTTAAATTTGTATTCGTATCCGAAAGAATTCAGATTTCAAAGTAAACTACCCTTAAGTGTTTATTAGGCCAGTGATCTAACTTCTTGGGAAAGTGTCGACATCGCGAGTTGAAACATAGATGTGGATGAGTTCGAACTATGTCAGATTTCGTGTTTGGTAGCCACATTACGTCACAAGCGTCAGCATAAGGCGTAAAGCTTGTAGACGACACATTCAGACACGTGCAAATCAAGAGTGTAAAAATACAAGATTTCGTTCAGAAAATGTGAATACAACATAAAATGTATTGTACAAATGTAAAGTGAAACGTCAGTGTCAGGATTTATGACAGTAATACCCTATCCCACGTGTTGCATTATTTTTTTATATTGTTAGATGTTAATACATATTTATTATACGTGCGATTGAAAAAAATCACATACAATATTCCAAGTACATTTTCCCACGGAAACGGACTCGGGAGTGCCTAAATAATTCTTAAGCGTTCGATGCAACTGATGCGAGAGTAAGTTTGGAATAAAATGGCCTTCGCTTATATCACATGTATTGTTATATATAACGTATCAGAGACGTAGTGTTATTTACGTCTCTGAACGTATCCATCATAATTTAATTCAGTAAATGCATGCCAGGATTTTAAAATGCGATGAGTGCATATTAATTATTGTTTTAATGCAATAAAATACTTTAAAAAACGTTGTTTTTTATTAAAATTTTCTTTTTATGTGAATGAAGAATGTACACTTTTTGTTAAGGGAGATTCGGCTAAATGTATGCCCCTAAAACGGAAAATCATGTGACCGTTTATGTATAAATTTGGCAACCAGCAAGAATATTTATAGGAAATAAAAGGTAACTGCCTGCTTTGTAGTATATAATTAAAATAGGCCCTTATTTTACTCGTGCCGAGTCTCATATATTTCACAACTTTTAGGCAGTAATCTGTTTTTCTGTTTATCGTACATCTACGTCCCACATTTTATAATAAATAAGGAAATATAATCGCAGCAACGCTGCGTTTACAGTGCCCCAGATAAGCTGGGTATCTGCATCTTACAACATATTAAAATATTTAAAAACGCAAAGAAATACAATATCATGCATATTGAACACGCAACCAAATTGATATTTACGCAAATTCTTCTAATTTAATGCGTACAATACAATAGCTCGATCGAAAATGCTTTGCCCATTTTAGGTATTTCCTATTTGGAATTATTATTGTAACGCGGCGACAGTTTCATTCAGCAAGCGCCTGGATGACGGAGAAGGAAAACAGTCAAAGTTATTCAAACGCTCTGAGGACTATATTTCAAAGTCAAATAAAGCGTCTGCCCAAATTATTTACGACGACATATATGCCTTTTTAATTTGACTTGTATTTTTAAAGCCTCTGTACTTTCAGTTTCTATTACGATGCGAAATAAAATGTCTAAAAGTGGTCGAAAGACGTCCGCGATTGTTGCGCCAAAATATCAGTCTATATGTTTGACTGTTACAAATATGTCAGTTAACATCGGTTTTTTTTATGTTTATATTATGGACAGTTTCCAGGATTAAAAATGTTATGAAACATCAGTTTATTAAAGTTTATTATAATAGTTTACAGTTTTATTTAATCAATACAAGTGTGCAGCTTCAACAGAAGTAAAGCAGCAATGATTTTGAGGTATTCATTTTTATAACTCATTTCACCCTATTTCAAGAATGAAATCACGCTATTTTTCATAATCAAATGTTGAAAACCCTATTCCCCAAATGATTATTTGGTGGCACTGGTTTAATTATAATAGTATACTGTTGCTCTGCCCTATTAAATACAAACTTAACAGTGTTTGGAACGTGCATTTCAGGGTTCCGAGTGCTGCAGTCAACTCAGCGTCACGTGGCATAGGACGGAGACTCGTGACATGCTTTGATCACCAAAGCTCGACAAGATGCTCATGTACGGGTGCAACAAGGCGGCTTCCTACAAGAACTTCTTTTCGTACAACAAAGTCAAGAAATTACCGAACGGAGTTCCCACCATGAAAAACGTGTAGCATTAGAAAAATTAGCATAATTTCTCTTTATGTAGGGAGCATTCTCAGTATCGTTCCTAAACCATGGTTACCTCGATGTTCAAGTATGGCCACGAAATTTTAATACATAGCAACTGATATTTAGTCGTTATATGGAGCACCCGTAAATCGTTGTGTTAACCATTAAACCTGCGTGTATATGTGTATATTTTAAATCTTTAATCTTTGGCATGGATGAATGCATTACATTTTTCAATTTGATAAGCTGTTCAGACGTGAATTTCTAGTTAAGAATGAGTGTGTATATTTATATTAAAAATGGCGTCGTGCATGTTTCTACAATTTCTTTCATTCAACAATGTCATACAACTCCCCGAAACACCCTATCACGTGTATCCAATTTATATATGTATATGTATGCGCGGCATTAAAACACATGACGTTGCATAATAAAAAAAATGATGCTTTGTGAATTAAAATGCTCATTATTTCATTAACCTCTGCACATTTATGTCATCAGCAACACAACATGTGGGTACCCAAAAAATGTAATGCACACAGACTAAGTAGAATAACGTTCAGAGCAGGTGTTTGTAAACTCGTGATTGGCGCTTGATTTAACAAACAAGTGTATTTGTCGTTGAAATTGGTATATGCCAGAGATGAAAATGGCGGTTATTAAGATTATAATAATGAGAAAGACTGATGATGATGACTGATGATAAAGATAAACATTTGTGATTATTTCTATGATGATGATGGTGATCATTATAACACACGCTATGGTCATAACGCCACTTCTATTGCTGCTGATTATAATGACGAGGATTAGAAAGCGGAGAAAATAAAAAGATGGTTTCACGTGTTTTTGAATTATTCCGTCGATTCGTAATATTTCGGACACGAGTCGGATTAATTTAAGATCCGAGAGAAGCTGCTTACGTTATTTTCTATTTTAAGTTTATTGGTGATACCGGAGCTTTTTTCCCGAATTGTCACCCTTAAAACAGATAAAGGAATGCACTGAAAACACGAAACGAGGTCACGGAATTACGATGCCAAATTGCGATATTTATTTCATGATTGCGCATCGGAATTTCGCTTTGCAGTTTCGCTTTTTGACTTACTCTTGTATCTTCAATGCAATTGAGTAATTAAATAGTAATTAAATTAAATGCGTTTTAATTCCCTTTTATTATTGTTTAATTTGAGTTACAATGCTATGACGTTAAATTTTATTTACACTTAAATGTATTATGAATATTGCTGGGCCAAGTATGAGGTTGAGCGCTCTATAACCAGGTTTAAACCCCCAATGCTTTGCATTGACCGTTCCAAGGCGGTGACCCCAGCTTTATTCATATGTTGTGTTTATGTTGGTTTGTATTGTGCTGTATTGTGCTGTTTTGTACAGTTTGGGCAATCGGTCACTTGCCTTAAATAAAGGACCAACTAATTGTTTTTAATGAAAATTCAATACTGCTCCAGCAGCTGGAGTTTCACTTCTTTATATTGGTTTCTTATGCTTATAATATATGAAACAACGAGTGGCCGTAACGGAACACAAAATCAGAGAGACAAAACCAGCTTTCCCTCGTTTTAAATATTTCCAAGAATGCAAATGATAGAACACAAATGTTAAAAATTTATCACATACATGGAAATTTTAAATATATATTAACGTTTAAGAAAAAAAAAATGGATTTTATTATATAAACTTTGCATTTTCCAATACTACTATTTTTGGGAAAAATCAACTGCTTATTTTGATATTTGAACAACTTTAAAATATTGCAAATATAATATAAATCTAAGCAAATACATGTAATGAAATTTACAAAAACTATGAATATTTGTGAACAAATCCTTATTTGACATTTTAAGCACCAGCTGTCAAGGATAAGCTGCCAACCACCCAGCAGTCATTGGACGGTTTAATAGCATACATACTTTCAAAGCCGTGCAATCATAGTAACCAATCGGATGATGATCTATGCACCTTAGTCTCGCTCTGGGACAGCAGGGCTTAATGCATGTGCGTTAAGTGTCGTCCCAGATTAGCCTTGCAGTCTGCCCGAGCTAGGGACGATACTTTCTTCCTTAACTAGATTTTCGCAAAGAAGAGACTTAGTTAAACGCAAATACCATAACATTGGTAAGTGTCGACCCTGATTAGCAATATCGGACTGCACAGGCCAATCTTGGACGACACTTTACGCCCGCGCATTAAGCCTCGTTTTCCCAGGACGCGATTAAAAAAAATTATATTAAGATTTCTTCTTGAAAGTTTGTAATTTAGCCGTCGATCGGGTGGTCGGTCGTAGGTCGGTCGGGCATTCGGATGGTCTATCATTAATCAATGAATATATAAAGCGTACATGTATATTTCTTTCAGCAAAATTCATTTGTATGTTTTGCTCAAATATGGTTGAGATATTCGTTTATTGACAGCGATATGTGCTAAAGGCTAAAACACTTCAATATGGATCTACTTATTTATTCGATTATGAACTTGTTTATCTATCAAATGGCGACTTTTCACAGTTATCAATTTGACTCATTTCCACTCTCTGTCGTTGTGCACATAGAGAGTTACATGAAGGTATTAAGGTCATCCCCCTGACTATGTGGTATGATTACATAGATTTTTGTAGATACAAAATGCTCGTTTTTATTTATTTGTGACCACAATAAATTCCATGCGAATATATCTATTCATACGACACACGAACACTCATATGGTACCATATTAAAACCGTAATGAAAACGAGCATTTTGTATCCACAAACATCTATTTTACCACACCACATCTGGCATTGAAATTTCGGCAATTGCCATAAGAAACAATGATTTTTAATTGTTTAGCTTTATTTTACGAAATATTGTACGAAGTTTTCGTTGATTTTGAGTATTAATGTTACTTTAAATATTCTTTGTAAATATATGTGTTACGGCGATGTACTCTGTACAAGTCTTAAATAAAAATGCCTGTCTTTCTGCCATTAAGACATTAATGAAATTAAGTATTTACAATCGTCAGAACGTAACATGTTTGCGCCTTTAACGGTTCTTTCGACGTGACGATCGTTCCATCGTGAACATTTCTGCTCAGGGAATATTTCTGAGATATTTCATTAAGAAACCTCGTTCGCTCGTGAACATTTCTGCTCAGGGAATATTTCTGAGATATTTCATTAAGAAACCTCGTTCGCTCGTGAACATTTCTGCTCAGGGAATATTTCTGAGATATTTCATTAAGAAACCTCGTTCGCTCGTGAACATTTCTGCTCAGGGAATATTTCTGAGATATTTCATTAAGAAACCTCGTTCGCTCGTGAACATTTCTGCTCAGGGAATATTTCTGAGATATTTCATTAAGAAACCTCGTTCGCTCGTGAACATTTCTGCTCAGGGAATATTTCTGAGATATTTCATTAAGAAACCTAAGTCCGTATTATTTAAAAGCCTATGACACAGATCAGTTACGATATAATTGTGTAGTTTCCAACAAACAAGATAAAGATGAACCCTAACCCTTACGGCCAGTTTTAAATAAGGGAAGCGTGGAAAACACGTTTTAATACAATTCTGACCTTATGTCATTTTAGATGATTTAAAGAAGTTTAGATTGAGAAAGAAACAAAATCATCATAACGTAACTACTTATGTTTAATAATATGCACCACAAAACACCACTGTATTAACCCTTACGAAAGAATTTTACAGTACTGAAATTATTTATTTGTCTTTTTAAAGTTAAGCATCTCTAAATAATGTATAGGTACATGTCGGTTATTACATATTTTCAACAGCAGATCATTAGCAATTCAAATTTTGAACATATATCTGTTATCAAACATTTTCATATAGTTCAACTTCAATCGCGCGTTCGGAAATCCGAAACCAGTTCTAACCAGAAAACGGAACTGTTTGTTTTATAATTAAAGCGCAAACATTTGAAACAGTCGAACCAACATAGGGTCGAATATCACTAATACTAACCGTAATCTGTATGTATTCTTCGAGTATCTGTCACGCAACTAACCGTAATCTGAATGTATTCTTCGAGTAACTGTCACGCATTTTAAGAACACGGGCTGATAAAGCCTTCCTTTACGCCCATAATGACAGAAAGCCGCGTTGATAAGCCGTAACTCAATTGTGTTTAATATGGTAATCATATAAGCGTCTTACTGCATATTTAGTAACAGTATTATCAAACATCGAACAGCCCTTTTATATATTACGTTTTCGGAAACGACGTCTTTTGCAAAATAGTAACACGCGCGAGGTGCAGCGCTGTTTTAGTGCCAGTAATAATGACATAATTATTCTTGACGCTGTTATTCACAAATGGTTCGGATGTCATTTGGGCGTCGATTTTGATTCTACTTATTTGTAATGGTACAGTGATGATAATACTGTTTTTGTTTTATGAAGTGCTGTAATTGTGAATATTTTTTGTTATTTTCTTAATAAATAGATCTTGATTTTATCAGGCACGTACTTCAGTAAACAATTAAGATAAATATTGTCTGTTGTTGACGTATTAATGATTTGGTATTTATTCAATCATCAATATTAAGTAGCAATTCTACTGGTAGTTCTAGAAGCACAAATGTCAAACTAGCCGTAACATGTTGTTTGAGAAGAGAAGTTATTATAGTTTGATAATTCCTTTAGTATTATTATATTAAAAGTCAAATCGTTTATAATTGCAGCTAAATGTCAAGTACCTTGGAACCCCGGAAGTTCCATCGCTCGCGTATCGGGGCTCCGGTCGGTATGAGGTGGCATGTCGTATCAACAATTCCTTTTCCAATATTCTGGAAACACTTCCGGAAATGAAGAAAACCGCTGCCCGCCGTCGGCTGTAAACAACCGGAAGTGCAGAGTCTGCGATTGCGTAATGCGACCAGAGGCGACGTCATCGAGTCATGCATGCACACCGATGCCTAAGCATTGCTCAAGCAAGTGGTGGATGAACGAAAGTTCCGACACGCATGAGACCAACAAAGGGAATGGTAATCAATATTTTTCAAGATGCAGAAGGGTTTTGCACATGTATGTTTGGATGCGTTTCATATCGTTATTAAAAAGAAGGCGTTAAATATATTTTGTTTAGCGAGTGCTTTTTTGAGCATTTTGTTCCTTATCTTTATCAATCGTATTTCGCGTCATTATTTCAACTAAACGTATTTTAGGCGGATATGGTGCCTAGCGACCGGGAGGTCACGGGTTCGATCCCCACTGTGGAAGCGTTCTTTAGATCTCCCCCAAAGACACCAAGTACTGGTTCTAGGCCCAGGAAACGGACTCGAGAGCGTTTGTATAAGCCTTAGGCTTTCGATGCAATCGAGCTTAAATAAATAGGTTTAAACTAAACGTATTTTAGCTATTTTCAAAAGGATATGATTTATGTATGACGTTTGCATTAAAAACAAAACTTGAGTTAACTAAGAAGATTAAGATCGATATTATTTACTTTACACGAACCAGGTGCACTTCCGATCAGCGGCGACACGTACCGAAAGTGACACAACATGTGCATGTTGTCGTGCAACGATGGCTACACACTAAGCACCAAAACAGATGAGACTGGCTGTCAGACGTGCGCATGCGTGGATTCAGAGCCGTGTAGAATTATCACTTGATCTGTGGTAGCGTTGGTGATGATGATGGTGGAGGTGATGTTTTTTTGAGCGGGTAATCTATGTGGAAGTGATGATGCTGATGATGCTGACGAAGAATAGTAGACGGATGAGAATAGGAATGATTTTTATGATAATGCCGATTGATTATGATGTAGGTGGTGGTGCTACTGCTTCTGAGGCTGCTTCTAATGATGATGATAAGGTTGATTATAATCATGTTGCTCATGATGTTGATGACGATTATGAAGATATCCATGATGATGATGATGATGTGTCGGTTGATGATGGTAGCGACGGGGATGCTATTGTATTTGATGATTATGATCATGATGTCGGTTCTGATAATGATGATGATGATGGTTATTATTATGATGATGATGATGATGATGATGATGATGATGATGATGATGATGATGATGATGATGATGATGATGGTGATGGTGATGATGATGATGATGATGATGATGATGATGATGATGATGATGATGATGATGATGATGATGATGATGAGGATGATGATGATGATGATGATGATGATGATGATGATGATGATGATATTGATGGTAATGCATTACATGTTTAAGCATTTTCAGTTTAGAGCAAAAGTATGGACTCTCCATGAATACCGTTCTAGGACTGCGCAACATTCCGCGTCACAGCAAAATTTGGAACAAACCACAAAAGAACCAACCACTTCAGCATCCGGTATGAGCTCTTCAAGCGGAAACGGGCTACCATTATCCGGGAACGGTCACGGCGCAAGTGCTGGAATAGACTCTTGGGGATCTGGTTCAGGAACCGGAGGCAGTGGCGGGAGTGGTGATCCCTGAAATGCAGCGTCGGTTGGAGACAGTGACGGGAGCGCTTCAGTTTGCGGGATGGACGCATGAGGAGCTATTAACGTCGTAAGCGGGGCGTCTTTTAGTTGTTTCGGGCCAATGTGTCCGGGAAGCGAAAGTACTGTTATTTCGTTTTTTTGATGTAACCTCATCAACAAAATATGAGACTCGTTCTTGTAAAACGGAGTTTAATGCATAAATGATGTTAAAAGGAGTTCGCGCATGCTAATCAGGGACGACAGTTTCCGCTTTTAAGGAATTTACTGTTTAAAAGAAGTGTCTTCTAGACGAAATTACCAGTCTTGGCGGGAAGTGTCGTCCCTGTCTTGGCGGGAAGTGTCGTCCCTGTCTTGGTGGGAAGTGTCGTCCCTGTCTTGGCGGGAAGTGTCATCCCAGTCTTGGCGGGAAGTGTCGTCCCTGTCTTGGCGGGAAGTGTCGTCCCAGTCTTGGCGGGAAGTGTCGTCCCTGTCTTGGCGGGAAGTGTCGTCCCTGTCTTGGTGGGAAGTGTCGTCCCTGATAAGCCTATGCGGACTGCACATACTAATTTGAGACGTTTATAAAGCATATGTATTAAACCCAATATTCCAAAAACGCGGCTAATATAGTGTCCATCGTTTGGTCGAGGGGTTCCGAGTTGTACCACCGCTTTCATAAAGAAATGGGTTTAGCATTCAACTAATTCAATAGTGTCTTAATGCGGCAAATTTTAAAATACACTCATACGGTGTTTAAATAAAAAGACAAATAACAGATGACCCCGTCGATGGTATTCTTATCAAAATTCTCAATATGCGTGGATGACATTTTGTACTTCATGTTATGGTATAACACATAGGCAACGCCATTGTCTCTATTTAATTATAAGTTTTGACCTGTTTATTTACATGCCCACACGTAATGGGAAACATGATAAATTGCACATGTCCTTCCGTCCGACCACCCGTGGTTAAACGATTGAATAACATTAATGTGTAAATGAATGTAAAGAAATGACTTATGTGTGCGACGACTTTTTGAAGAATACTCTCAATTAGTTTTGTGTAATATGTATATTAAAGCGGGACTGCACGAATTTTATATGTGTTAAATGGTAATAAATTGATACAAAATATGTTACAAGAACACAAAATAAGCAAGAAAAAAAGTATACATTGAAGACCAATTTCATAAAATGCAGCAAAGACAGATTAGCTCCCCGAGCCGATTGTGACGAAGATATTTCGTACATATGTTCCTACAATAACCGAAGCATTCGTCTTTTTTATGAGGATCGGAGTTAGTGTTTGTGTGCCGTATAAATAGATATCGTTGCCGGATATTAAAATGATCCGTAAAAATAAATTTAGATTCACATCGTTCATGCATGATATGCATGCTGTCGAATTTGACTATAATACAGACATGTTCGATTTCAGAATAAAATATCTGGCTTATTTCGCATTTTTCGACACATGTTCTTCTTAACTTTTATCTTAATTTATATTGAAATATATGTCTTATATGTTTTTTTTTACACATTTTATATAAATTCACAAAAATTTGACAAAATCGCGCAGTCCCGCTTTAAGAATCACAAAACACGCACAATTAATGAATACGTACATTATATATGCACTATTTTAAGAAAATATTACGCATCCGCAAATCGACGTTATAAAACCTTGAGTTAATCTATTAAACTTCTATATTGCATGACCTATGTATGTTTAATTGAACATGTATTTCACAAGTATAATGACTTAAACTGTGTCTATGCAGTGGCCTTATGTGGGGAAATTGATGAATTGAGGTCATTTTCGAGCGTGCGATGCTTACGAAGTGAGTTCGGATCATAAATTTCGCTTGTATCGTTCGTCCGTCCCGCTTCTTGGGCGGAAAATAAATTGAACGTGATATAGGGTTCCAAATCATACTTCATGCTATGAAAGAAGGAGCTGGATGGAGTTGCATGGACGAATGACTCTTAATGGATAAATCCGATTTTTTTAAATGTCGCCAGGATAATGAAGATGTTTTTTTTTTTCCATATTTTACAACAAATTTTGTTTTAAGATGCCACATGGAGCGTATATACACGAGCACTGCATTTCTTCATTACAGGCGGCATCCATCCGATGTTTCCGGTAGTTAGTGGAAGCGGTAATGGCGGCTGCACGGGCCCGTTCTGTATGGGCGCCAGAAATGGCGGCAGTGGAGGAGCCAGAAGTGGCGATGGGATGATGGGCGGACCCAGGGGAGTGAGAGGTAAATATTGGCGTCCGTTCCTATTGTTATTGCTGGCCGGACACGAAATTCGCCATAGGTTGTCAAACTGTGACGTCATCGAGCCACGCTTTGCAGCTGGGAGAGGCATCACCGGGGAACTAATATACGCATGTCCGGTTTGCTCTTCGGATAGAGGGATGTCCTCTGGTTTTTCCGGATCTCCGCCCAACAGCACACCAAAATTACATATACAGTGACAATAACTTAATTGCTGTAAATTGCTGCTTTAATTCAGTATTCGACCAAACGTCCTTGTTTGTAGAAAGTAAATGCAGTCACGGACGCGTAAGGACCTCATACACTTTGAAATGCAAATTAACTCATAAATGAACATTGGGACATTGATCCACAAACATCAACTTGATCTCCTTCACAATGCGAGATTTTGTCGTTTCAGTTGTTGTTAAATATTATCATATTTTTTTTATTGTTATACTGGCACATTTTCCGTTTAATTGCTATACAAATTTTCACATACAAAATTGATTCAACACAGTTCAAAAATACGAATCAACGAAGAAAGTAATAAAAATTGATTCAACACAGTTCAAAAATACGAATCAATGAAAAAGTAATTTAAAAAAATAAAAAATAATAATTGTCAAAAGTGTTATGTGTAAAAAGTATAATTTCTGAAAAGTGTAATTTGTATAACGCACGATTTCTTAAACGTATAATCTGTGACTACTACTACTACTACTACTACTTCTTCTTGTACTACTACTTCTACTACTACTACTACTACTACTACTACTACTACTACTACTACTACTACTACTACTACTACTACTTCTACTACTACTACTACTTTTTCTTCTTCTACTACTACTACTACTACTACTACTACTACTACTACTACTACTACTACTACTACTACTACTACTACCACTACTACTACTACTACTACTACTACGTCTACTACTACTAGTACGACTACTACTACTACTACTACTACTACTACTACTACTACTACTGCTACTACTACTACTACTACTACTACTACTACTATACTACTACTACTACTACTACTGCTACGACTACTACTACTACTACTACTACTACTATTACTACTAGTACTACTACTACTACTACTACTACTACTACTACTACTACTACTACTACTACAACTACTACTACTACTACTACTACTACTACTACTACTACTACTACTACTACTACTACTACTACAACTACTACTACTACTACTACTACTACTACTACTACTACTACTACTACTACCATCACTATTTTTCAATCTTACAACTGTTGCATACTTTACAATTCAGATATTCATTTTAAGGAATAGAAGGTAATAGTTGTTCGAAAATACCGTATGTATTGAAATACAACACGCCATTTATTCTATGTATATGTTAATTAAGTGAATAACAAATTGTGAGTCAAAGGCTGATATTTGCTTAGGTAGATTATTTAGGTCCTTATTTTTATCACAAAATCTCTTTTTAAATCATCGTAGAACGAAAGTAAGGCGCCTTACCCCTGCGTGGGGTTACAGTGATTATACATACTTCAATATAAAAATGAGTCACCTAATTTTCTCTGAAACTACATGACCCCGTGGTTTTACAAGCTGAGCTGTTTATTTTCTGCCAATCGAAGGTTATGATATTATTTTTAAAATTTAAATCACATCTTTCTTGTGAAATTTGACATTGTTCATATTAATACACTTCGAAACAACCTGCATGTGCATAGTGGTCATTGTTCAGGTTACAACGACAAGTGCGTGGGACCGGAGCGCTTGGCAAAAGTGGGACAAAGTATGTCGCCTGAATTTGATATCTTCCCGAGAGTTTTGTCGCGTTTGGGCTGATTTGGGCGATTACTTCTAAAAAGACCAACACTTGTATGTTTGTGTTTAATCCGAAATATATCTTGACCATTAGACACTTGACAGCAAATTGTTGGTGGTCTCTTTATTTTCTTTATATTTTGAACTCATCGCAACCACTCGAACCCAACATCCTGTAAACCCGCCTCATCCTACAAATGCGCTAATTTTAGAATTATGAAATACACGCAACTATGTTTTTGTAAATGTATACATAAATAATAATCACACATTGATTCGTTTTACTGGCTCTGTTTTGAAAATTTACTTACTGTTGTTAATATCTTGTTTTTGTGATTATCAGGATTTAACTGACCCCGAAGCAAAACGGGTTTGATTCAGAACAAGTGTTTGGATTGTAGTGAATTGCATAACCAGGCCAGCCAAGTTTTATTCACTGTTCAGCATCCCCATGATGTTTTATAAACTCGCATATAAGAATTCAAAAGTCGTTAATATACTGTTATTAAACAGTTTTACCATGTATACTTCTAATAGTTGTACATTTTTACCATATTTATTTCGAACAGTTGGGTTATGTAACCCATAACCCTTTGTAAGACCCGTCCCTTCTTGCATTTGTGATTTTTTTCTATATGTCATCACTCTTCTGAACAATTGAAAAATACAGGGGCTTTTGGTGGTTTAATTTTAATTTGAATTATTGATATGAAATCAACATTTAACTTATATGTAATATAATTATCTGTTGAAATGTATATTATTACCTCATTGTACCCAAAAACGAATATAATGATGAAACGATACACCAATGCTTTTGTTGTTTTTAAAAAAGGAAAATAAACGAACAGAAACGACGTGTTATGCAAAAAGATTAAATAGAGGATATTTGTTCATGTCAGTGTAAGATCGTTTGTTATTTCACGAGAGATCATATACAATATATATTCAAGAATGGCGCAGCTATAAGTGAAAATATTATTGTTCTATGATCACGAGTGAATGTTTCTTTTATGCCCCTTTTTCAAGACAATAATCAACAGCTGTTTCCCTTTCGCTGAAAAGTTACCCTTTCTCCCGTGGCAGCCATCAATATATTTCAAAACACAAAATGACGTCATAAGTGTTACGAAATGACTTTGAAGCATGTGAAGAAAATTATGAAATAATTACTATTTTATAACATGCGATACTCCAATGAACAAATACGTATACTGTACCTATATTGACTTTATCTTTATTGAATTATCTGTATATTTATCCTGATTATCGATTATAATCCGATACATTATACTTGCAGTTTGACACGTGGGCCTTAATTAACACCACGGTAAGGGACATTATACTTTTTAAGGAAAATGACAGAATTACAAATCCGTTGTGTTCGACCCTTTCCGTATTTCATTGTTTGACCAGAAAAACCTTCGCACATTCATCAATACATCATGGAGTTGAAGAAAATGTTCAGTATGAACATAATTTAATATGATATTTTTTTCTATTTCAATATTCGTTACCATTGTGTAATAGTTTATTAAAAACCCAATCGGGAATCCTCGGACAATTCCGCCATACCGGCGATGTGTAGCCCACTGTCCGAAGTGTTCAGATTGTTATAAAACCCGTAAGTTCAATAAAAACTCTTTCCGCGGATATGAGCCCTTTTTGTTTTTTAGTCATAACCCTAACATATATGAAGGAAGCAAATTTTGCCTCTAATTGTGTACATTTATGTTAATATGCGGAAACTGATATTGTTAGGCACAGTTATTTTCAATGATTTGTTTTCAATAAAATTTTTGATTCATCGCAACTAGACATATCAACGACGCTGTTACTGACTTGAAGAAAGGACTTTGTTTAAAAAAAACATTTTGGTTCCAAAATCCAAATGCAGAGTAACGAATTGTTAAAAACGCTATTTTCACGACTACATAAAACATTGACACAGTAAACATCGCGGGAATATTACGTTTGTTTATTTCCGAGGAACGAACACAAAACTCCATTCTGCGTGGAATGTTCGGTAAGGCCTTTAAATAATTAATTCATATGGTTTGTTTACGATATATTTACTTCGTCCCACTGATAATATATAGACTGATAGTTGTGAAAAATACCGTATGGATGTGAATCACAACGAGACGTATATTTAGTATTTACTGTTAATTACATAAAATGACGTCGGAAATTTACCTTTTGCTTTAAAAAGCTTATGCTTTATCGTTGAAGTTCTTCTTGAATGCTCTGAGCGTTTATGAGTACATACGTACTGCTCATAGTTCTTTTTGTTCAAAGGCAAAAACAATGTAAAAAAATATGTATCACGAATGTCTATAAAATCGAGTTCAATCAACCTAATACATTGTTACAAACACAATATATGTTGCAATCGACATCAATTTGCGTGTATTTTGTTGAGAAATGCTCAAAACATAAACTTGATAACGAATCGTTTATGGCGAAAGATGTGAATTATCGATTAGAGCAAAGCAAAAGAAAAGGTTACACTGCACAAATTGTTTTCACCGTAGAATCTGACCATCTGGTCTTATGGTACCAGTTGAAATTGTATTGTGTATAACAGTGTAGTTTGAATTAGGACACATTCTTATGACTGTATTCTCGCTGCAATCGGATAAGTGTCATGTTCCATTAGTAAGTTGAATAATATCGGGCGTATGTTTGCATTGTAAACAAGTTGTTATTAAAATAAAGATAAAATGTGGTGTTGGTGTAACTTTTACTATTTTACTAAGTGAATGAGGTTTGAAATGCTATGAAAGACTTGCTGCATCAATTAAAATATTTATTGAACATATTCCATATTTGTTTTCGGTAATACGGCTAGATTATTTAAAGGGGCCTTTTCAAAGATTTTGGCATGTTTTGAAGTTTGTCATTAAATGCTTTATATTGATAAATGTAAATATTAAATTTTAAAAGCTCCAGTAAAAAATCCAAAATAAAATTTAAAAAAGGAAAAAAAATGTAGCCCGCAGCAGGGCTCGAACCAGTGACCCCCGGAATCCTGCAGTATAAACGATTAGCCAACTGAGCTATCTTGGTTTAAACATATTTATTCAGTAATGTGTTTTACAACATAATGTACAAGCATCTAAAGTTTATAGGATTGGAACGATAGCTAGGCTAGTAGGGTTCCTTTCCTCAATGGTATATTTACAAAACATAGTGGCGGTATTTGCATTCTAAACACAAATCATTTGAATAATCATTCGAGTTTAAACAAGTTTATATGTATAATTGGAACCAACATTGCTAAAATATGTTGAGACCATGTAGTAAGAAAAAGCATATTGCTGGTGTGATTATGATCGAAGAAATTGATTGTGAAAACAAATGTTAAATGAGCTATCTTGCCAAGCATACATAAGATGCGTATTTTATACATCATATAAGCAATCTTCGTAGTTTCACAAATTTCAACGACAACAACAGAACTCTCCAAATTATTCAATCGTTTCGCGTTGCAACGCTTTATAATTTTTAGGTTTTTAAATCGTCAAAAGATGCATATAATGGCTATATTAGACCATGGCAAATGTTCAGTAATACTGTTTCCTCTCAAATATCTGAAACAACTTTTTTCAATTTTGTCAATTTACCAAACCGTAAATAGATCCCTTTAATATGCATGTACACATAGAAAAATATTGCAGACATACACACACGCAAAGTATAAAGTAATTGAAAAAAGAAACACCATAAAATAAACTTGACAAATAAAACAAGGAAGAATAAAGAATGAATATGCATTGTTATAATGAAATATAAACACATACAGCTAATAGATTTACAGAAAGCGAAATCCTAAGCAAGATCGAGGGACACCACACATAATCAATTGGTCCCTGTCGGCTCAGGTACTACTTATAAAGTACCCCATGTACCCTTAGGTAAACTACCATGTTCCCGGGTACGAATTATACGCTTAAAGACACCATACACTATTTTCCATACACCAGGTTCCGTGTAGTAAACTTAAAGTACCCGGAGTACCATATACACGCATACAGCTGATAAATTTACATATATTTCCCTGTGTGTGAGCGTGCTTATTGAAAGCGAAAGACTAAGCACGATCGCGGGACACCTCACATAATTAATGCTCAACTGTTAATTGTCTGCTCAGGTACTACTTCAAAGTACCCTGTGTACTATTAGTATTAGGTATACTACAATGTTACCCAGGTACGGATAATACGCTTAAAGGCACTCGGCGAGATTCCAAGGCACTTTTAGTACAGTTTCCATACACCGGATACTTTGTAGTAGCCTAAGCACGATCGAGGGACACCACACATAATTTACGCTCAATTGGTAATTGTCGGCTCAGGTACTACTTAAAAGTACCCCGGGTACTCAGAAGTATTCTGCAATGTACCCTGGATACGGAAAATACGCACCCGGTCATACTCCGGAAGACTTTTTAGAACTGGTATAATATACTAATATATTTTCCGTACCCCGCATACTTTGCAGTATATTCTTTAATTACCCCAGGTACTTTGAAGTAGTATCTGAGCCGACAATAACCAATCAAGCATACTTTACTATTGCTTATATAATTATCATTATATATTTCGAGTCCGCATTAAAGACGTACATTAAGTTGACAGGTAGTAATGTATTCGTTCATTTGTTTACCATATGAGTGTTTTGGTATATACATGTATTGAAATACCTGAATTGTGTATGATAAATCTAGTAGGAGATGATTGTGGTTTTCTACAAAATTGACCGGTACATTATTTAATAAAACATGTGGTTGGGGAACAGCATGGTGTGATAAAAACAACATAGCCATGGTTTTATGTAGATTAAAATCTACAAGCCATAGTTTTGCCCAGTTACTTATAACTTGTAGGTCTTGGTTCAGAACAGTTTTAATGTTATATATATTTGAGGTAGTACATTAGAGGGAAGTGTCATCGGCAAAAAGGCGGGCAGTATATTGAAGGTGCTTGACTATGTCGTTTACGTAAACAAGAAAAAATAATGGGCCTAGAACATATCCCTGTGGAACACCGGCATTAAGCTCTAACGTTTGAGATATTGATGCACCAACCACGACTTTTTGAATGCAATTCCCTAGATAACTTTTTATCCAATTAAGTAAATTACCATCAAATCCATTTTGTTTAAGTGTGAAGAGTAGTCCCGTGTGCCAGACGCGGTCGAACGCTTTAGAAATATCACAGAAAACCATGCATGTGAGTTTCTTTTCATCAATACCTTGCGTTATTCGATCAAAAATGTCGATTAATTGAGCGACCGTGGAGTGACCTTTTAAGAAGCCCGACTGGTTGGAGTATATAAGTTTGTTAGCAAGAAGGTGGTTGTAAAATGTTTATAAACTATCCTCTCCATCAGCTTGCCTACGCAACTTAACAAAGAGATAGGACGGTAGTTGGAAGGATTATTCGGTTCCCCCTTTTTAAATAGAGGCATTACAATCGCTTCTTTCCATTGGGCGGGATATGTACTTTCGTTTAGTGATTTGTTAAAGAGGATACAAAAAGGCTAAGCAATAGAATTACACGTTTTCTTAATGACAATATGACTTATAAGGTCACAACCGACGGCTTTATTGGTTATTAAGCATCTAATAACATCTATAATTTCCGATTCTGATATGGGCAGGTTATATAATTTTGCGTTAGAGATATCTGATAATTGTGGAAGAACACCGGCTGAGTCATTCAACGACGCAATGTAGGCAAAGTATCTGTTAAAACAGTTTGACTTGTCAGTATCTGACAAATGTACGATAAGATTGCCGTCAGAGTCCGTTGACTGTAAAGGTGGTATCGAATTCGGGTGAGAATTTGTTTTTTTTTAGTTGCTTTAGTGTTTTCCAATATTTTTTGGATTTGAAGTATTTGGTTCATCACGAGATGTTTCTAGGTTAGAATAAAACTATTCTTCCGAATGTTGTATCATGTTAATAACCTTTTTTCGAAGTTGTTTACATTTATTCCAGTTAGAAGAAGTAGGATTGTCTATGGATATGTGTGTTTGTCTATCTCGTTTACGAGCCATTGTTCTAATAGAAGAATCATACCATGGTTTGTCATGAGGGCGCACTGTGACAAGTTTATTTGGAATGCAAAGTTTTAAAAGTTCGATAAGTTTGTTCGTAAACATAACAGTTGCTTCATTTACATTAGAATCATGGATAAATTCCCGTTTGTACATGTAATAAGATTGTTTAGTCGATCGAAATCGGCATATTTATACAACCAAATGTTTCGTTGAATCGGTTTGCTGTTTATTAAAGGAATTGTCCCAAACAAAAAAAAACTGAGAATCAATATGGTTAACTAATAGTCAATAAATAAGCTATTTATTGCATAGTTATTGCCAATGCAAATCACATGCAAATGAGCTAATAAATATACAATAAATTTGCAAAAAATTGGATCAATAAATCGGCAATAAATTGTGAATAATTTATTCATACATGATAAATGAATTGTCAATAAATAGGGTATCTAATAAATATGCAAAAAATTGGATCAATAAATCGGCAATAAATTGTAAATAATTTATTCATACATGATAAATGAATTGTCAATAAATACGTTCAATAAACTGACAATAAATTGGACTTAAGTACAAAGCCTATACACAATAAATTGACAATAAATCAGGTTAACAAGTATGCAATAAATAGTGTTGATAAATTCTGAAAACTAAAAAAAAATCTGATGGAAATTTAAAAGTAACAAAGTATTAATTTGTTCCTGTATTTTTCTTTTTAAATGTATTGGTTTGTTACAGAGATTTTTTATGCATGGGCTGTATAATAAGAAAGCGTCGTTTATGCTAATAAAAGTTCATGAACACATATTTTGAGGCCATATATATTCAGGAAAAAAGGCAATATGCCCATCATTCCACATATAATACATTACAAAGAAATATATAGCCAGTTAATGGTGGGGCATTATACAATATATTAGATATCTGGTAAGCTATAGATACAACAACATGTAGTATTGATGATGAAATCATATGGAAGTAATTGAAGGAAAAGAATATAGCCTTTAATTGTCTGAGACCATACAGAATGGGGGGTATTTTTCGAAGAAAAATCAACATTCAAGCTTAATGACATGAAATTGTATATAAAATTAAATATATATTTCAAATATGTTTCAAAAATGTTATAGTTATACTCTTCAAATTAGGGGATCGAAATAAACGCAAAATGGTAGTGACCACAAAAATGTATGTAAAATTTATGTAACCATGTTTTTATCTTAAGAATATGAATTTTAGCTCTATAATTCTTATAAAGTAATGAAAACTTGCGCAGAGTTTTGTTTTGCGTAAATGTACATATCAGGTGCCTTTATCAATATTAGTTATTTACAATTTACATATAGTAGCCTGGTCTCTTATGAATTCCACAAAGGCAGTGAATGGAGGGAAACTAACGATATGTTTCTTCTCGTAATCGTTGGCTTTGGCTGCCCAACGTTCTTGAACATTTGCTGGAAGCTTGGCTAGTATAGGGGCTAAGCCAATCAAGTATCGTAGAACGATAGAGCCGTTGAGAACTCATTGTCTTCTTTCAAGGCACGTATTTCATTCAGCAAGTCACTAAGCTCATACCATTTTTTGAGTCTTTATAGGTCACCTGAGGGAAAGATTCAATACGCCTTGTGATAGATTGGTGGACAATCTCCGCTTTTCCATAACGTTCATGCAGTCGAGAACGTTTCTCGCATGCTAAGACTGGATCTCTGCGGTACGATGATCTCAAGCTAACTGCAGGGCTCGAAATTAACACCCGCACACTCGCAAAATGCGAGTGAAAAATACGGATTGTGAGTTAAGTTTTAAGCCACTAGTAATTTTTTGCGAGTAAAGAAATAGTGAAAAAAAAGGAATATTGCTAATGTGCTCGACGTTCTGAACGCTAAACCGTAGGTCATAGAACGTCCATATACCTGTATGCGGAAGCCCACACCTTGTATGTAGACTGGTATACTTATAGTACAGATACGCAGATTGTATTGATACAGAGAAAGTTTAACAGTCTACTAATTCACACGTGTTCATTGAACTTGAACAGACATGGCGTCAAAGCGAAAAATAACTAGTTCCTTTTTGCCCACAGGCGTAAATAACAATGCGAAAGATAAAGCAAAGTTAACCGTTGAGTAAAAAAAAAAAACGAAGTTAAATTATAGAATGTTTTTGATTTTGCGAGTTGGTTTTAAAGCTGCTCGCAATGTTTTGCAAGTAGAAAAAAAAATCGAGCCCTGAACTGCGTGCTGGCGAGAACTTGGCCACTTCACAGCCAAATCCATTTCCTCAAAAGCGCTTGTATCCATGATCTCGAACATCACGTTCTTGAAATTTGTTTTCCTCCTTGTCACTAAATAAAAAACAGTCGCGAGAGAGCCAAGTCTTTTTTAAGGAGGAATTTGCACAGATTTTCTCCAATATTAGTGTCATATACTGTTGGATTTTTGTGTGGATTTCTTGATGTAATCTTGAACTAGATTTTCAGGTTTTACAACAGGCAAAGTTTGCAATTTGAATTGAATGTCTGGTGCAACATGACTTTCCGACCCATCAGAGCCTTCGACATCATGCTCTTGTAGTACCTTTATTTCTGCAGCCGCGGCTTCAAAAGCTTTTTGCTGAGAAAGAACTTGAAAATTCGCTTCTGATTCTGCCTTTTGTTTCAAAGGAGCTGCTTCCTGTTGAGTATATTTCTGTTTTATCTTTGCAGATTCGGCTTCTGCTTGTTTCAATGCGATGAGTTCACTGAACTTCACTCCAACGGCTAGTATCTCGAACTGTGTGTCTTAATTCACACCACCATAAACAGAGTTTGGCTTCATGCTTAACATTACTTTTTTCTAAATATTTATTGTTTAATTTGGTCAATCTTTTCCAGCGCGTGTAACATTGCTTTTTCCTGTAGCAACGGGTCTGTATAGTGAGAGCCAATAATTCTTTAAGACTTGCTTCACTTTACACATTTTTTAAGTACACTTCAAATGCGTCTTTTACTTTTACGTAACTTTCATAGGTTTCTAGTAATTGCTGTTCAATCAGGTTAATTTCACCAACATAACTCTCATAAGTTAAACTTCTTACTTAATTTGTCCAAACTTTCAGCCACTGTGCGCCATGAAGCAGAACAGCGCTTCCTAAAGTCATCAATTCTCTCTTCATAAAGAGCCATTCCTTATACAGATAACAGACGTTCACGCTGTGTTGACATACAATAAACTTTCTAAAGCCGGTTTAAATACAGATGAGACTTGAGTGTGACCATTTTGAATGTGTATTTAGTTCAATGTCCAGTACCCGTCATCTCCATCTGCTACTAGCAAAGTGTATGTCAATTTACTATTCTGTTCTGGAAACAGATAGTGAACCGATCGTGTCGAAAAAGAATACTGTATGTGGTGTTATTCAGTTTTTATTCTTAAATTCAACTCGATGTCTGTGGTAAATTGCTGCAAAACAAAATAAAAGACGTTTAGTTCTGCAGTAAATTAAGTATCAATGATTGATACAAAGAAAATGGTGTATTGTAATAAAAAAATACTTAAAATGACTGAAAAAGGTAAAACATATAGCCTTTACGTAATTAATAAACAATGACATGGTTACGAAAGAAAAGCTTTGGAAGTTACCCTAACATTTAGGACATATAGTCTCAACTGGGTCGAAATGGTAGGTACGACGTAGTTTGGGTACGAATAGCATTTACTGAAAAACGCAGAATAAATGAATATACCTCAAAAATAATTAATGCCTTAACAAAATACAAGTTATATAGCATTGATAACATGTGGAAACTTACACCATTCGGGGCTATAAACCGGTATAAACGTCTTAAGAAAATGCCGAAATAGCAATGGCGGCAAACGCTTCAAACATTCGTAGGTGAACAAACACTGATATTACCAAAGGGAAGTAAGCAGCGCAATATTATACGGTTACATATGATCGATATAGCCAGCGCATAGGTTTTGTTAAAAATGTATGCATACAAATTGCTAGAATAATGTGTTTGTTTCTCATTGACTGTGTTTTGTTGTTTGACAAAACATTTTTAAAAGGATAAAAAAAATATGTTCATTTACATAGAAAAACAAATTTTGCTTTCGTGTTCGCTGTGTCGTCTGCACTGAGCAAGGTATAGCGTCCATGACCTTAATTTATGGAAGACATAACTGCAAATATCTTTGATCTTCATCAGTTTTTTTGCCAAAAATTATATATTTAAATTAGTATTGAATTCAGTATGAAGATGGCTGGTCTTCTGATAAACAATAATTGTAATCAGGCTTACTGTATAAATTAATCATGTTAAAATTGACAGAAACCAGCTTTTTATGGCTTTGTAATTTTAAATAAAATCTACCAATTTATCGCTACTAACAAATAATGTTTGAAATAAGCTGGAAACGATTTTCATTACGCAAATATAATGATCATGAATTAAATATGTACAAGGTACATATTTAAGTATAAAGAATAGGCAACACATATTTCTCATTTTTTTCTATCTATAATGAATAGGCAATAAATAGTGCTTGATTTATTTCTATTTATAATGAATAGGCAATAAATAATGCTCTATTTCTTATTATCTATAATGAATTGGCAATAAATAGTGCTCGTCTTATTTCTATCTATAGTGAATTGGCAATAAATAGTACTAAACATTTTTCTGTTACAATGGATTGGCAATAAAGAGTACTCTATGTATTTGCTTTCTCAAATAAATTGTACAGAAATCGGGCCTTAATAATGAGTTGACAACAAATAGGGTTAGGGCTTTCACTGAAGAAACCAATTTATTGCTTATTCGTTAAATGAATTGTCAATAAAAGGGGCTAATAAATTGTATTTCTCAAATTATTACCAATTTATTGACAATTTTGGTACAATTTGCTAAAGATTTTTTTTGTTTGGGGTAACATGAATGGTAGTAGCATTATGGTCACTAACAGTTTGAAGGATAACTATTACTTCACTGTTCAAGCATGAAATGGTATCAGAGACTAATATCGGATCAATTAGTGTAGCAGTATTTGCGGTGACCCTTGTCGCTTGAGAGATAACGTTGTGCATATTATACAGGGATACTGATTGAGAGAGGCAAGCATTGTGTTTAAATTGGTCTTCATTTATGTCCCCAAGCATGATGACGTTCTTGTTTAAATCAAGCGCTTTATCAATCATGATTTCAAACTCATTCCTTGTTACTTAATCACAATAACCTCCCCTCCAAAAATCAAGGTGGAAAGGCAAACAATGACAGGAAGAAATATTTTAATGCGAAACCGGTCGGAGCGATTCGTCTCGACATTAAATGGTACATTTCACATGCATTGACGAAATTAAATACCATGACATAAACAGCGAACACAAGTACAAATATTGTCGTCGATTAGATTTGTTTCCTTTCGTCAGTTGTGGGTGTTCGTGTTTTGGTTTTATTTTTCCATCTGTTTTTTTTTCAAAGGCAGAGAAACATTGACAAAACTAGAATATATCCGGTAACTGTGTCTAAAACGGATACGTTAGCATTTACGTCGCCAATGTTTGTGGTTTCGGTTTTGTTATCCTCGCTAAATTAATTTATCCAACACTTGCCTAGTTGTCTCCATGTACTGACCAGTTATTTCTACAATGACGGTGTTCGGAGTCAGATTCTTGTTATACTTGTCTGTTGCCACAACCGAGAGTTGGAACGAGTTGTTAAGGTACGAATGAAGATCCGCGTTTGTAACTATGGTTCCATCTAGAATAACGCAATAGATTATGCTTGTACACAAGCTATCATTAATTATTTGAAGATTTATGCGGCAAATACCATCTGTTTTTAAGATATGAAAATAAAGATAGTTGAACGCAATATAATAAAAATTAGTACAATACATTTTCAAATTTTACCGAACCACAAAAAAGTAAAGAAAGCAATTTAAATTCAGTAGGCGGAGACTATAGAGTACCGCCGTTGTAAGTGAAAATTCGTGTATACTTCAATAAATTACCTTTTTATGGACAGTTTACATCGTAGATTTTGGATTTGGGGAAAAAAAATAAATTGCGTCGCTGTGTTGAACGCATTTTTTCAAATTCAAAAAATACAGAATTTATGTGCTAACGAAATAGTCATTTTAATGACAAAATTGTGTGCTGACGAAAATAAATTGGTCAACCCACGGAATCATTAAAAAAATAAAATGTAAAATACTTTTACAGTGAATGGCTTTTTGTGATACATTATTCAGTGCATTTATGTTAATTCGCATTCCCCAAAAGCTTATTTTTGAATCGAACCACTTATTATGGTTATTAAATCTAAAGCACACTCTTAGATCAACTATGGGGCGTTTCCATAACAGGGCGGAAACCTTTATACACTTCGTTACCGCGTAGATGATTCACTCCGCGTAAAATGCTTACTGAACAACCTACTCGGAGACATGATGAATGGGCACGTGGCATTCGGGGTACAGGACAGCATACTGTAGATGACGTTATCGTTTTCCACGTCACTTCTCCGGTAGCGGTAAACACGGTGTCGGTAGCGCTGAAGTCTTTTGCGACGAGGCCAAGTTTTGTAATAGGCAACCCTATGACGACAGGTAAAATCGTTTGAAGACTCAATAAAACAGTTTGAAGATTCTTAAAGCAACTCAATGGCATCGTGATCCAAAATAAGGTTGATTCTATAAAACTAGTCCTCCGAACAGGCTAATCAAGGACGACACTTTCCGCTGTTATTGTGTTTTTCGTTTAAAGAACTTCAAATCCGGTGCCAGCGCAAAGTGTCGTCCCTTATAAAGCTGTGCGGACTGCACAGGCTTTTCCGGGAAAGCACTAAACGCACATGCATAGAGACACGTTCTTCTAGAGCGAGGATAATTAAATACAATGTCTGTAAAACTATGTAAAACAGGAAATCTCATGGTAAAAATAAAAAAGCTCATTGGGTAAATCTTATGTGTTTGATATGGAAAATTTCAGAAAGAATTTGTTATAAGAAATTCTAACATCTTTTACTTGCACAAATATAAAATGTTAGTCATATAGGCAGATGGGATAATTACGTGACAAACATGATGGCGACGTTCATGCCTTGACATGTAGTTTACGATGTCGTATACTACGGAATCCTTTAAACAGTACAAATATTGTGCGTCGCCGCGACTGCCGCGCAAACTATCGTGTATTGCTTCGTGTGTCTAGTGTCGCCCTTTGAACACGACACACGAAGCGAATCACGATATTTTTCGCGACAGTCGCGGCGACGCACGATATTTTGTCGCGACAGTCTCGGCAACGCACCATATTTTTCGCGCCAGTCGCGGCAACGTACGATATTTTTCGCGACAGTCGCGGCGACGCACGATATATTTAACACGATATATTGCCTTTTGGACTACCTACACAAACGCGATATATCGTGTTAAATATATCGTGCGTCACCGAGACTGTCGCGCAAAATATCGTGTATCACTTTGTGTGTCTAGTGTCGCCTTTGCTGAAAGAAGGGCGAGATTATACTAGTGGATGGCATTATCCGGATTCCGTAGTATACCATTTATTACGTTTGTTAATTGTTAAAATGTCCCTCACTTTCCATAAATGGATAAGCGTGAATAACGTATTAATATTCGCGCTATACATCGACTTTACGCTGTGAAATGTCTTAGCGGGTCACACAATTACAGCTCCTGCCCTCTTGCTGATATGGTAGGAAAGTGAGCGGCATTTAAACAATTAATACAAGTATTAAAGCGTATAAAACGGCGAAAAATACCTGTCTCGGCATGGACGTCACCATCTTTTTTGTCACGTGATTACCATATCGTATAAGGCACACAAAGCTGTTTTAACGATTTTAATTAAAACAAACCGTAAGACGTTATATCGGGAGACTAAAGGAACTATATTAAATCAATAAATTTCATAAACACGTTTTAATTTTAACAAACACGTTTTTTTTTTTGGATATCTTAAACATAAATCATGTTTCGGCCATAGCTGTCATCAGTAGTATGATTCGAAGCATAAACACAAGAAGTTACGTCAACGTAATACAGTAAAGTAACGTCGTTTGGCAAACAAAAAGACATAATGCGCAATACAAAGATGGATCAAAGTTGATACAATACTATATAAGTAATACTAGAATTTATTTTTAAAGTATCTAAATAACGCTGAAGAATTCTCGCAAGGCGTCCTTAATCAAGCATATGTTGTTCGGCTTACTGCTAAGGTTGTCGCTCGTCGGTGCTTTGTTATCGTTAATATGGACGGTGAAAATCTTCTCCGCCCCTTTGACCCCCGCGGCGTCGCTGTACTCAATGTGCAGGTTGTAAAAGGGGTTCGTGTCGTAGCTAAGCGACCGCCCCGCAACCGCCTCGCTGACGTAGTAGATAACCCATACTAAAAGAAATCGTGCAGTCGTAAAGACGTCATAAATATGGGACATTCTCAAGAAAACATGTTTATTTATTTTAATTTACTGGCATGTCTTCAAAAGAATGTATGTTTTGTATTATCTGCAAACGCATGTTTGTTTTTGTACATGCAAGTTACTGATGCTTACATCAAATAAACTGTCCTATTCTGTTCTATAAATATACTTCAATTTTGTCTTTTGGCGATTTTAATATTATACAATTACATACTGAAAATAGTGGATATTGCGTCATAAAGAAGTTGTTTAAATAAGTAGAACTTGAATGCCGTCACTAGATGCAAGAATATGATAATTACTGAAAGGTAATACTTATAACGTAAACTGACGACATAAAAATACTGTTTATACTGAAATTATGTTCATCAATGTTTCTAAAGATAGAAGAAAAATGTAAGCCTATCCTATATGTATAGATGGACGTGGCGTAATGGATATTGTGTCCGCTTAGCGACTGAGAGGTCATGGGTTCGAATACCACTGCGGAAGCTTTCTTTTGATCCCCAGTCTCAGAGACACCAAGTTACGCAGAAAACAAACTCAATAGCGTAAAATTAAGCCTGAGGTGTTTTATGCAGTAGAGCCAAAATAAATAGGTATATACTGTTTTAAAACTTTTGTGGCGGGCTCGTATTTGACGTTAAACTCGTTATACGTCGGTGACGTTTAAACGCAGTCAGCCGCGTCCTTCGCTAACGTCAACGTCGTGAGTAGCTTTTCCGCAGTCTGCCACTCGTCCAGAGTAGACGCCGTCGGCAAACTCGTTATCTTTGGACCCTTAAATGATACAGTATACATTGGGTTTCGTTTGGAACTTGACTAAACCCATTTATGCCTAGAGTCTTTAAAAAGGCATTGGCAAACAGCGTAGACCCAGATGAGACGCCGCTTGATGCGGCGTCTCATCTGGGTCTGCGCTGTTTGCTTAAAGGAATTTCTGTAAGAAATATTCTAAATATAGAAATAAATATACTCGACATCCCTATTTTTGGAAATAAATTGATCCAATTTAGAAGGATGGGAGAGTCCACTAGGCATAAATGGGTAAATGTATTTGCTTGAAGTGTCGTTTCGTGCACAGGCACTGTCTAATCTTGAACGACACTTAATGCGCATGCATTAAAACCAATTTTATCAGAAAAACGCTCTCGTGAGGATGTACAAATCAACGTTAATCGCGACGTAAATATCAACGTTTCTTACGACGTAAATATCAACGTTATTCACGACGTAAATATCAACGCTACTCACGACGTATATATCAAGATTTACTCAACACGTAAATATCAACGTTACTCAATACGTTAATATCAACGTTACTCACGACGTTTTGGACTTTGACGACGTAAGTATCCGTGGTTTGAAGAAGGTCGTCAGTGCACGTGACGTCAAGATTATACGTTGCCTTTGTCTCAAAGTCCAGAGCTCCAGCCGTCTTTACGATTTGGTTGCCTGAAAGACGTCTGTGCGTGAGCTTATATACGTCTCATTCTGCGAAAACTGGACATAATGCACGTGCTAAAGCGTCATCTCAGATCAGCCTATGCAGTTCCCACAGGCTTATCAGGGACGACACTGTCCACCTGAACTGGATTTTTAATAAAGAGGCTTCCTTTAAACAAAACAAATAAATACCATAAAAGCGCAATTCATGGAATAATGAATTTGGGAAACGCATGAGGAAAACGCGTCGTTTATTTTCAGATGTGTTTGTGTTAATTTCGTAAATCGATCGACCCAAGAAATCAAAGAAAATTAATACCCGACAAAAAATAATGATTCTACACTAATACGAGAGATCATGAACTAACCAGTGACGGCGAATGGTCCTCCGTCAGCGCTCGTCATTGAGCAGGTGGCATCAGACTTATCGAAAGTAACAAAATCCAACGTCTTTAACGTCAACGTTCCGCTGACGTCCTCGGCGACGTCACTGGAACCCCAAGGATTAGTAATCAACGGTGCCTACGGAAAAAAGCGTAAAACGTCATCCCAGATACGCATGTGCAGTCCGCACAGGCTAATCTGTGACGAAACTTTCTTCATAAGGTGGATTTTCGTTCAGAGATGACCCCGTTTTCCCAGAGCGAGATACATATAAAAGATATGAGTTGGTTCTGGTCGATAATTTTTATTTGAATAATTATTATTTACGAATAGTGCAACCGCGTTCAATTCATAGAAACATTTATTAAATAGCATTTATTGACAAACATTACTTCCTTGCAATATAGCCACATCTCAGTTAAAATATTCACCAATGAGAATGCAATTAACATCTCACCTTACTTAGAACTTAAACCTAGCATATGACAAACTTTAAAAGGCTTTAACATGCACACTTCTGTTTCTCTAGAGCGATGAAAAAGAGGCCCTTGACGTACCGTACTGATGATGTTCACAATCAGCGTCTCTCTGACGGTGAACACGGAGTCGCCGCACGTGTTCTCGGCGTTCACGGCTCCGGAACTTTTGAAATCGAATCCGCCCGGATTATGGGCGTACACCAGGTACTCTGCATGGAGATGCAAACACTGCTTAATTGGTCGTTGTCGGCTCATGTCCTACTTAAAAGTACCCCGGGTAAGTACTCTCGTAAGTTATAAAATATGCGCAAACTACCGGTACACAAAATAAACATACACACACACACAAATAATGCATCGTTTCTATCCCTTATGATTAAAGTGATAAGATCAACACACGCTATCATTAAAGTGACATTTATATTGTCTTACCGGAACTATTTTTTTACAAATAGCGTGTGTGTTATTTTACAAATATAATAATTTGCAAATTGCATAAAGTAAAAAGAAAATTCGTTGCACTCTGTGAAAATTGATTTTTATTCACTCATGATCATAGAAAACAATATTTTTATTGATCACTCGTGAATTAAAATCGATATTTCCCAAATCCAACAAAAACCCTATATATATATATATATATATATATATATATATATATATATATATATATATATATATATATATATATATATATATATATATATACATATATATATATAATCAATGACGTACCACGTGGCTAGGCTTTCATCACGTGGTCGGTTATGAAGGCAAGGGTTTGAACCAGCTATGATGGTTCCAGTCAAATCTCTGCGTGGAGGTTGAGAAACCCTAAACCACAAGCTGTGGCGTCGTGTAAACAATGACTTCATCATACATATATTAATAGTTTTATCCAAGCAATTTTTAAAATTCTTAAATAAACCCGAGTTTATAGCATATTGCATATTTCGACAATTAATAGATCTATATTTCCACATCAGGCAAATGGTTTGTAAAATTAATTATTACAATGTTACACATACCGCCTAGGTCCGATACTGTGAGAGAATAACGCAATGTTTTAGACGTCACTGACTCCGCTATTGACGTAAAGTAACCGCAGGAAGGTTAACAAACACCGGAGGCTGAAAGAGAAACAGACACTAATTATTTGAGTCTTGTTCTGAGAAAACTGGGCTTAAATCATGTGCGTAAAGTGTCGTCCAAGATTAGCCTGTGCAGTCCGCAAAGGCTACTTTCTGCAGTTTCTACTCAAAAATCCAGTTAAGGCGGAAAGTGTCGTCCCTGATTAGCCTGTGCGGACTGCACAGGCCAATCTGTGACGACACTTTACGCACATGCATTAACTTGATTAAGCCCGATTTTCTCAGAACAAGACACATTTAATGAAATGAGCTGGTTCGATTAGAAAACGGGGTTTAAAGGGACCTTTTTACGTTTTGGGAAATTGACAAGATTAAAATAAAGTGTTTCAGATTCGAATATTGTTGTGTAATTATGATATTTGTGAGGAAACAGTAATACTGAACATTTAACAGGACGGTTGAATATGGCAGATGAATATAGTTGGATACAGATTGACCGACATGCATATAGCGCGACGTTTTCTTTACTCGATAATTCCTGTCGTACTTTTTTTAATTTATAAAAACACTATTAGGCTTTGTTTTATTTTAAGTTACAGTGAAATTACCTTTGACCAATGGTGGAAAATGGGAGGGGCGTAATTACCTCTTTGTTAGTATACCAAGTATAATCCATGACAGACATACAGTTGGGCTGTTCTTCGTCTTGGATTACTTACGTTGTTTTCCAGATCCACTGCGTAATAATATCTCGCGCTAAAGACTTTGCCGTCGTCGCAAATAATCCCGATGTTATGAACGGGCGTGACGTCATAGTTCAAGGACGCTCGCGGGCGTCCCTTGTACCAAATCTGAAACGCTAAAAGAAGGGAAAAAAAACAAGCGATTGTTCATATAAATTGTATCACGTTTTCATGCCTGCTTTAACGCAATAAGACCGACATGAATGTTGAAAAAAGCAAACACCCGCAGGGTAGTGACACCATCTTGTTTAATTTCTTTTGCAGTGTTCAAACGAAGATTGATGGAAACAAACAAACAAATAAAAAACATTCATCGATTGTTTGCGAATCTTTATATCTTTATATTTATTTACTTTTATTTATTTATTTATTTATTTATTTATTTACTATATATTTATATTTATATTTTTATAACGTTTGACCTTTGACGTTGATTTTCAGATTTGACAGATGACATCAAGCAGATACGACGTCATCAGAATCTTTAAGGCTGAATGAGTTTAGCTCCAGAGCGGAAACGGAAGTGTCTTCTAGGAACTGATATGACGTCATAGGAAACGACGTTAGAACTGGATCCTACGAGGAAATGGATTTTAAAATAAATTTCATTTACAATTGCAAAATGGTTTATAACCGTGTATTGCTTTCCCCGAGATTAAATAAAGAGACCTCTGGAAGCAAAAGATGAAGCGTTACCACTTTGTTAGGCTTGCTGAAGAAAATATGAGAAGAAAAACGCTTTTTTGATAAGTTTTTGCGCATTCTCGAGAAAAAAAAGCGTTACAAAATCTGTCATTATTTTTCCGATTACGCGTGATGAATAGCCATAAATGAAACAATATCTCCTTTAAACATATAGTAAAAATTCTTCTTAGAATCTATAACAATTATTTTAAAAACCGTCATTTAACCAAACTTTGAATGAAAAAGTCATTTTAAGGTCAACCACGATTCCGGTATCCTACAGACGTACCTCATCAACGATATTGACGTTGAAAGTCCCGGTGATGACGTTGACGGGGTTGCCGTCAGTACACCGTATCGTTAACGTCAACGGCACGGCCTGGTCGTTGAAGTCGATGGCAGCTTCAGTCACGGTGCTAGAGATCCTGACTTCAAATTCTAGGAATTAAACAGCACAAAAAATCATTTGCTTGTGCGCATAACGAGAGTATTTCATCGAAAAAAGAGACATTAAAAAAATTACAAATAATCACACTTGTCACACATACTTTCAATAGCTTATGAAAAACGAAGATTTTCAAAGATCGAAGCGTTTACTTGTTTCAATTACAGTATCATATTAAAAACAAATAATACTGGTTTTATGTTCAATTCATACACAGAGTGTTAGCAACCTTAAAGTGATATAACTATTCTGACTTCCATTAAAGAGGAAATCGTCGTTCCGGATTAGCCCTTTTAGACTAGACAGGCTAATCAGGGGCGATTAATTCATCTAAAAAATAGGACAATACTTTAAACACATGCCTAGTTGTTTCGTCAGACAAAAATTCACTTATTCTCCCTATCGAAACCTTTTTGGCGCTTCTATTTGGTAACGTACTCACGTCCCAAAAAAGCACAATGAAGTGACCGCTTGACAACACTACTAGACTTTATCAACTTTCAACAGCGATACTTTCGTAAATAGTAAATGGCTCCCAATAAGCAAGAGTTTTGTAAATTTATAATAGCTTAGTATCAGGAATATACTTGAGCATACTTAAGCCAATGATCTGACTCAACTTAGAGTGTTTTTCTTAATTAATGTATTATTTATTCATTCATTTTATTTTATTTATTTATTTAGTTATTTATTTATTAATTATTGGTGTTCATAAAAGCTTTTTTGAGTTGCTAGTACGACTCAATCCTGAGTTTGCATAGAAATATGTGCGTATTCTTATCAAAGGGGGAAATCGCGTGATAGTCAAGATGCGAAGTCCATAGCGGCAAAAAATAAGTGTCTCGACAAGAACGTCGCCACTTTTACTATCAAGTGATTACCCCCTCTGTTATAGCTGGGATTATGAACGTCGTCACTTTTACTATCAAGTGATTACCCCCTCTGTTATAGCTGGGATTATGAACGTCGCCACTTTTACCATCAAGTGATTACCCCCTCTGTTATAGCTGGGATTATGAACGTCGTTACTTTTACTATCAAGTGATTATCTGTTTATCTGGGATTTGAGATTGTTCGTGAGCAGACCGACATTCTTCATACTCCGCTACGAGGAAACTTTATTCTTATCATTTTAGTTGTGCAAAAAAAGAGAAAAAAGCTCACATGCAAAACACGGAGCACTAATGTTTCAAATGATTATTCACCTGGTTGAGAAACATTCACCGGTGACGTCACATTTCTGATCTCATACACGGTGGTGGATGGTGACGTCACAGAACACGCCGTATCCGGGTCGGTAGTTGTAAACTTCCCGAGTAACATCTGTGTGACAGTGGAGTCAGAGACGTTAGGGGAACTTCCGGGGATCCCGGATACAAAACTCGGCGGCTGCCAAAACAGAAGGACAATAAAAAAAATCAATTTAACGGCCAGGCGTCCTTTTGGGGTTTTCGTTTGGTTAATATAAGCGCATTTATGTGAATATCTATTATTGAGGACTCTTGTACCGCGATGACTCCCGGTTCACATTTTGTTCCGGAATAACCACAAAGGCGGGAATATTTATTGTTGAGGCAACATTTGCCGGGATGATTTTTTAAAACCTTTTATTCAGAAATTCATATAAACATACACGGATTCATACTATTTATTAATATATCATAACAGTACCAATACATACTACAATAGAATATAGCATGTAATGAACAAAAGTACAATTGGTAGTTATATATTCGTGTAATCCTCATATACATTTCTTGAAAAAAATGCAGAGAAATGCAAGAAAAAAAGGAAGAAAAGCTGCACGCAGAAAAAAACCTGGACAAAGAAACAAAACCATTTCGATTTACTCATCCTTAAATTTGTTTTCAGTGACAAATGTATAGTTTATATATATGATTTTTTGTTTTGTTATCATTTGGGTCTAGTATAACTACATTCATTTGAATATCTATTATTGAAGGCACATTAGCTGGGATGACTGTTTGGTATCGTTTGGTTTCGGTGTAACCACATTTACTTGAACATCTATTATTGAAGGCGTATATGCCGGAATGTTTGATCGGTTTACGGCTAATCCAGTTAATTTGCGCATGTTAGACAACCTACCGTATCAATCACTGGTTGTGTGAACGTCGCAGTGACGTCATTGTCGCCATCTGAGCAGTCGACGTTGATGACGTAATGTCCGTTCGCTGCTCTTAGCGTTACCCCCGCCTTTACGTTAATTGTAAACCCTGAAAACGTGCAAGCGATGTGTTATATTGACACGAGCCTCGCTCTGGGATAACGGGGCTTAATGCATGTGCGTAAAGAGTCGTCCTATATTAGCATGTGCAGTCCAAACAAGCTAATCAGGGTCGACATCTTAGTTACAAAAGTTTAGGCAAAATGGCGGGCTAATCTGGCTTTTACAATATGCATTTAACCCCCTTTTCCAAGCGCGCGTCCACACGCAGTGTTAAAAATGTTTTAATCTAAGAAAATTGCGTAAAATAATCCTACTGCATCGACAAGAAACAACATTTATTTTATGCTTTCCGGTGGTTTATAGAGAAATATCAGTGCGTTAAACCTATAATTTCACTGTTTCAAACAGTGAAAACTATCGATAATTTTCACTGTTTACTGCGAAATGACGTCATTTTTTTTACAAAATGACGTCATTATCCCAGCGAAATTCATTAGTTAAACTCTTTAACAATGTATATAAACTTAAAAAAAAAGCATAAAATAAAAAGAAAATTTGTTGGATTCGGAGGAATATCGATTTTACTTCACTTGTGACCATAGAAATTATTTTTTTTTCACTCGTGGCTGCGCCACTCGTGAAAATATTATTTTCTATGATCACTCGTGAATTAAAATCGATAATCCACCGAATCCAACAAATATCTTCTATTTAAATTAAACATTGAATAACAGATTTATAATAAGAAAGCATATGATTGCTTTTATTTTATTTTGTTCTTCGGTTTTTAGAAGACTGATCGACGTTTGCACGTATTTAACAGCAAACATATTTGTGGGGTTTTTAACCGATGTTCTTGATTTAAACTCACTTAATCCATAAATGTTCTGATTATTTGGCACTCATTTTTTTGGCAATTATCTCTATAAATGTAAGTTATTAGCGCTGATGCAGAAATCCAAGTAAAGACCCCTAAAGCACTAAGCGGACAATTAGCTGTACTATATAATGCATTTGATGACGTCATCTTGTTAACATTTATGACGTCATTTAACGTTTACTTCAGAACTAATCTTTACTAGAAGTATAGATAATAATTTATTACTGCCCTTTTGCATTGCAATATATATCAGATCAGGCTTAAATAATAATATTATCTTTGGATATTCGAGCCAAGTATAATATTTTATAAAACAATAGGACAATAGCCTATTTTTCTGTGTATCATACATCCGTGAACACATTTTAAACAGATAATAAAATATAATCGCTAGAACGTTGATTTTTTAGGTAGAATATATATGTATTCATAACGTCATTAGCACTTGCGCTTTACATTTGTATGGTACGTTTTTTTCATGGCATTTGTGCTTAAAATATATTACATCTTAGTATCAAATTGTTGTTGTTTTTTGTTAAATTTGAATCGTTTTTACCTTTTTATTGAAACAGATGACTAAAAAGTTGATCCCTAGTATTATATTATTGATTATAAAACAATGCCTACTAGTAACTAACCGGATATAAAAATCATATCAGGCAACTTTAATATCAACATAACGAAATGATTAAAAACGCTACTGTGATATCATACAGTAGAAAATGGCGCCTCGACGTGAACTGACTTAGCCAATGAAACATTAGTATCATATAAAACTTAAACTTCATGAGCCTCGTTCGTTGAAAACTAGGCTTTATGCATCTGCGTAGTGTCGTCCAGATTATCATGTGCAGTCGACACAGGCTAATCAGGGACGACATTTTCCGCTTAAGCTGGATTGTCGTGTAGAATCGACTTCATAAAAACAAAAACAACCTATACAAGCGAAAAGTGTCGTTCCTTTGTTGGCCTGGGTCCGCTCAGGGACGACATTCAGCGCATATGCATTAAACACAGTTTTCAGGGACGACATTCAGCGCACATGCATTAAAACCAGTTTCCCAAGAACGAGGCTTAATTTTTTATTATTTTTTCCAGTTTATTACTTGATGCGACACCGGCAATCACTTCAAAAAGGGCGTTTTCCGGCACTCTTGCAGAGCAGTTAACGGCGTCGTCGCTATCGGTGACGCTGAACGTGTGAAGGGTCTCGGTGGCGTGCTTAAGACCGTCGAAAATGTTAGTTCCGGTCGCAGGCAGTGCGGTGAAAACCGGCGGCTGAAGTCAAATAATATAATCATTTCACAGGATATTACGTCATCACTTTGGAATATTTTCTGTTACGAGATGCCATTCGACACGGGTTTTCGCTGAATTTTAAGCGAGACAAAATTACACGTCAAGTCAATAATTGTTATTAATATTCAAAGACCACATGCCCAATATATGAAACAAACATCTGGGAAAGCCGGAGCTTCCCAAGCAATCAGGAACGACACTTTCCGCCTATGCTAATATGGAATGACACTTTGAAAATCCCATGCATTTAACCCGGTCTTCTCAGAGCGAGGCTCATTTTTTCAAACACAACGTTGTTAAACTCCAAAGCAAACAACATAAAAGGTGTGCCGGCAGGCTTACGCGCAATTGCGTGCATGGGTTCAAGTGAAAAACAATCGAGTCGAAGTGTCACTGTTTAAATAAACATATATAACGATGTACAGCAGTTTTTGAAAGTGCATTTTAAACCATCAGGGCTGGTCGTTTTTCAAAGAGTTTTTAAATTTATACAAATAGTTTAGTGCTTTCCAAGCAATTCATCAGGATTCCCATACTTTATAATAACGTGAACGCAACTTACTGAGTCGACAATGTTGACGTTAAACGTCCCCGTGATGTCATTAAGAACGTTCCTGTCAGTGCACTTGATTGTTAACGAAAGGGAAACAGGCGGGTCATTGAAGTCGATAGACGCTTGGGTAACGGCGTTACTGATCCACACTTCAAACTCTGTAAAACTATGGTTCTAGATTTCAGCCTTCACGCAATAATATTTCAAAGCGGTAAATGTCGTCTGAGCGTACGCGGAATGCACAGGCTTATCTGAGACGACCTTTTACGCAGATGCATTAAGCCCCGTTTTCCAAGAACGAAGCTCGTATGTGCTATGTTTACCTATGTGTCATGTTTACGTATGTGTTATGTTTAGTTTTGTGTTATGTTAACTTATGCTTTATGTTTACATATGTGTTATGTTTACTTATGTGGTATGTGTACTTATGTGGTATATTTACTTATGTGGTATGTTTGTTACGGCGCCTCCCTTAAAAAAACATTAAGCGAACCGCTCTGTGAAAATGGGGTTTAATGTGCGCAAAGTTTCGTCCCAGATAAGCCTGTGCAGTCTGCATAGGCTAATCCGGCAAACACTTTCCGCCTAAACTGGAATTTTTGCTAAGAAGAGACTTTTTTTAAACGAAAAATATCATAAAAGCGATAAGTGTCGTTTCTGATACATACTGCACAGGCTAATATGGGATGAAACTTTCCGCACATGCATTAAACCCCTTTCTCATAGAGCGCGGCCCATTAATTTTTTTCTAAATTGTTACCCGGTTTCTGGGGATCGGTCGGTGACGCCACTTTTCTGATCTCATAAACGGTTGTCACAGGTAACGTCACAGAACACGTGGTATCAGGGTCCGTAGTTGTGAACTTTCCCAGTGACGTCGCAATCACATTGTCGTCTGAGACGTCAGGGGAATTCCCAGGAATCCCAGATACAAATGTCGGCGGCTACTCGGAATAAAAGAAATAGAGGATATTTGGTGGATCTGGTAGAATATGGATTTTAATTCAGGCTTGATCACATAAACACATCTATGATCACGAGTGAATTTAAATCGATTTTTCAGCAAAGCAATTGAATTTTATTTTATGCTTACAAATGACTTTTTTGGTATTCAACCTGGAGAATTACTCTAAAATAATGGCATCACGACATATGAACAATAACGTTATTTCACTGTTACTTTCACTGTTTTAAACAGTGCATTGTCATTTTTAATTGACTGATATTTCTCTATAAACCACTGGAAAGCATAAAACCCTAAATGCAACACATGAATCACGCTCTGGGAAAATCCACTTAACGCATGTGCGTAGAGTGTCGTACAAGGCTAATCAAGGAAGACACTTTCCGCCTTTATTGTAATCTTCTTTAAAAATGCCGTCTCTTCTGAGCAAAATTCCAGTTTGGGGCGAAAATGTAGTGCCCGATTAGCCTGTGCGGACGGCAAAGGCTTAAATGTGACGAAACTTTACGCACATGCATTAAATCACATTTTCCTAGATCTCGGCTCAAACATAAAACTTAGCGGGATGACCTAATTACAGCTCCACTAAGGAAATCGGCGGGTAGTAAAGTCAAGATATAAAGCGAATTTTAATATGAAACGCAAAACATTTTACTGATATGGCTGAATAGTGAGCGTCATTTAAAAAATAATTAATGTAATAAAGGGTATAAGACGCCAAAAAATAACTGTCTTGGCATGGACGTAGTCATCTTGACTATCACGTGATTACCTGCTCTGTATATGGTGGCTTAACATAAATCATACTTTCATTTTATTGAGGCCTGAGAACAACTAGGTCCTGTTAATTTAAAATAAAGCTACCCTTGTCGGACCGTATTTGGTACAAAAACGAATATGTACAAGTTTGTACCATATTCGGCCGAATATGGTACAACTGTCTAATTGTACCATATACGTATCTGCAGTTTTGGGGTAAAATGCCTGACCGAATATGGTACAAACTTGTACCATATTCGGATGAAAAATGTACCACATTCGTTCCGAATATGATACACACTCATCATCGTAATCATCATCATCATCATCATCATCGTTATCTCATCATCATCATCATCATCATCATCATCGTTATCTCATCATCATCATCATCATCATCATCATCATCATCATCATCATCACATCAATTATCAACACCCCAATGATCATCATCGTTGTTATCTTTACCAACACCACCATCATCATCACCATCAAAACCAACATCATCATATCCATTATCATGATCGTAATGGTGATCACAAAAGTTTTTTTTGTGATGATAATGACAGCGATGTTTTCGGTCGATAATGAGGATGTTGTGATGATGATGACGACGATGAGAATATCATCATCATCATCGGCCAATAAACATCGCAATCATCATCATCACAAATATTTTGTTATCATCATCATCATTATCATCATCGTCGGCCGATAAACATCGCCGTCATCATCATCTAAAAACTTATCATCATCATTATAACCATCATCATCGTCCGATAAACATCGCTGTCATCATCATCCCAAAACGTTTGTTATCATCATCATCATCATCATTATCATCATCATCATCATCATCACCACAATCATCAAACCCCAATCATCATAACCACTGTCATCATCATCACCACCACCATCATCATCACAATTTTTTTACCATCATCATCATCACAAATGTTTTGTCATCATCATCATCACATATTCATTTTACATTTTGTATTTTATAATTTGTTTCATTCAAGAGATTCAACAAACTTGTACTTTTTTCATTTATTGGTATACTGACAGGATTTTTCAAAGTAATATTGAAGAACATAGAACAGCATTTAAATTTTAATCCAACTGTAGCATTTTGACAAGACATAATATACATATATACATTCATTTTAGTAGCAGCCAAAATATCCCAAATGTGCTTCGTAAAAAGTTACCAGTAAATGAGCAAATGACAACAAATTTCCGGTAGAAGAACATAATCATCAATCACAAAAATAACATAACAGGTTTCCAAACACCGATATACATGTATATTTCACCTGTAATGTCTGTACATGACATCTATGATATCATACCAACCGATCACTAACACGCAAACGCAGCCATGCGTTTGCCCATTTTGGCCCCTTGATGATTTCTTTTATTGCCGAAATAAGACCGCTGTTTCTGCCCGCTCTTGTTAATAGGAAACGAACGCTAACAGGATTTCTGTTACTAGTATCTAGTCCAGTATCCGGCCGAATGTAAATTCTAGGTGTTTGCAAACTCATTGACCTTATTAAATCTCTAAAGGGTTTGCCGACCCTGCCAACACAAACTGGATTGACGGGTTTGATTGTATGCAGAACTTAAAAATTTCAACTTGAATGTGAAGTGGTAACATCAGAAATGGAAAAGTCGTTCGCTTCTGTGCCCTCCTATTGTTTATCATATCTTGAAGCTCTTTCAGGGCTGAACACACAGAGACGTCACCGTTGTCGCCAGAGTCACCGTTGTCGCCGGAGTCACCGTTGTCGCCAGACGCAGCGTTGTCGCCGGAGTCACCGTTGTCGCCGGAGTCACCGTTGTCGCTGGAGTCACCGTTGTCGCCGGAGTCACCGTTGTCGCAAGAGTCACCGTTGTCGCCAGACGCAGCGTTGTCGCCAGATGCAGTGTTGTCGCCAGACGCAGCGTTGTCGCCGGAGTCACCGTTGTCGCCAGACGCAGCGTTGTCGCCGGAGTCACCGTTGTCGCCGGAGTCACCGTTGTCGCTGGAGTCACCGTTGTCGCCGGAGTCACCGTTGTCGCAAGAGTCACCGTTGTCGCCAGACGCAGCGTTGTCGCCAGATGCAGTGTTGTCGCCAGACGCAGCGTTGTCGCCGGAGTCACCGTTGTCGCCAGAGTCACCGTTGTCGCTGGAGTCACCGTTGTCGCCGGAGTCACCGTTGTCGCAAGAGTCACCGTTGTCGCCAGACGCAGCGTTGTCGCCAGATGCAGTGTTGTCGCCAGACGCAGCGGTGTCGCCGGAGTCACCGTTGTCGCCAGAGTCACCGTTGTCGCCAGAGTCACCGTTGTCGCTGGAGTCACCGTTGTCGCCGGAGTCACCGTTGTCGCAAGAGTCACCGTTGTCGCCAGACGCAGCGTTGTCGCCAGATGCAGTGTTGTCGCCAGACGCAGCGGTGTCGCCGGAGTCACCGTTGTCGCCAGAGTCACCGTTGTCGCCAGACGCAGCGTTGTCGCCTGACGCAGCGTTGTCGCCAGACGCAGCGCTGTCGCCAGAGTCACCGTTGTCATACGACTGTTCTAAGCGTGAAATTATGTCCTTGTACACGCGTTGATTGATACGGATACTAACGTAATGCATGCCAAATCCTTCTGGGAAATACCCCAATGCAATTGTTCCAACATCACCATCGAACTTTCCATCTGCTGACACAATTGATGAGTGTTCTAGTCCTCGGGTAGAAACTACCAGGCACTGCAAATTATATTCTCTCATAAGTGCAATGAGCGTGAGGTTGTCGCCGTATGTCCCATTCTTAGACATATTCTTAACGTATTCATCAAATGTTTCATCATAGACAAAAGTTTCATAGAAATATCTGTTTTCTACAATGTGATGGACTGCTTCCTTACGTAAAGCATCTACGTCTTTGTATATACCAATTTTACCAAGTTGATGCGATATAGCAGCAAATTGACAATTTCCATCCGGATTTGGGTCCATGGCAATATTCACCCCATCCAACAACTGCAGATTTTCATGGTGTGTTAAAACATGATAGTACTTAGTTCTGTGATTTTGTTTCTCTGAGCGGTTCTGTTTTAATGAATGTTTTTTAATTTTTCGTTGTTTCTCTAACGCAACAGTTAGGCTAGTCATGTTTTCGACCCCAACCGATTTGCTTACGAATCCAAGTTCGGGTTTGTTCGGTACTTGAAATGACACGATATAAACACCATTTCGTTTTACTTTTTCTACCTTGCCTTCGATAACATATCTTTTGGTTGGCACCCTGGATTTTCGAAAGGGATAGCGAATTAATACTGTCTCTCCTACTTTGTACTTGCTTGGGGAAGTTGCGTTTTTCAACAGCGACCTGTAAGCCTTTTTATTTGCTCGCCGTATGGTTTTCTTTATTTCACGAGAACTATGACGTTCTTTGGTAAAAACATGACTTCTTCCGTAGTAGGCTTCAAAGGGCGTGAGACCCCCAAGAACTCGTTTGAAACTTGTGTTTATGGCATAGGCTAAATCTTGAAGCCCTTCGACCCAGTTAAATCCACGTTTACTTTTTGTTGCAAATAGAATCTTGGCCTTTATAACACTGTTTGACCTTTCACACTTGCCCTGTGATTGAGGATGATACGGCCTACTATTGATCATTTTGATGTTGTACTTGTTCAACAAAAGTTTCATACTAGGGCCTTTAAATTCCAGTCCGTTGTCACATTGGATGATGTCAGGGGCAAGGTTAACCATCAACACGTCCTCTAATGCCTTTGCAACTTCACGCGAACTCTTCGTTTTCAGGGATTTTGGCATAACGTACCTAGAATAAACGTCCACGACTTGTAGAATATAACTGTATGTGGACCCCTTGTAGCTAACACTTTGATTTTTCATGTTAATTATGTCAATCTGCCATCTTTTGCCTGGTTCCTCTTCTGTAATTGTCTTTGGCTTTGGCTTGTTTGTAAATCTCGGATACTTCTCATGGTAATACTTGCTATTGTACAGTATTTCAAGGATAGCTTGTTCCGAGAACCCCGTGTAATTTACTTTCAGTTTGTTGTAAATAACCCTTGCTTCACATCCTTTGTTTTCCATGAACATCTTCTCAACAAATCTAGGAAGATCTTCTTTCACAAGGACTTGCTTTCCGCCACACAATAAAGAACCCCGGTCACCAAGCTCGAAGTCCTTACGTTTTCTAATCATGGCCAAACAATTATTCTCTTCAGGTGTCCGTTTCTTCACAGGGACATCGAACGATCCGTTTAAACATCTGACAATAATGTCGTACTTCGACCTGGGCAAGCACCCTAATTGCTTCCTTTTTCTCCTAATTGCTTCCTTCATCTGAAATAATATAATAAGTTATTATACATTTATACTTCATTAGTTAATAGAGCTTGTATTGAACACCGCGTGTCGAAAACGAATGTCTCACGACATGAGCTGAGCTAAAATCACTCGTCTGATAGCTCCGCTAAAATTTACAATCCGAACTTCCGGGCAATATGCGCAATGAAAGTAGCAAGTACTTCATGTAAAGTTTCATTGAAATCCAACCGAATTCAAATTCAGGGGAAAAATAGCGGGCAAACTTATGGCGGTCAACGGACAAACGGTCTGTAGAAACCAATGCTACGTGGATGGAAGGGATATAAAGATGGGGCCCTGGGGGCCTAGGTCGCTCACCAGAAGTCACGACTAGGCAGGGTTCGAAGGTCAAAGACCTATAAACTCCATAAAATTTAAAATGTTCAAATCTACAGATTACAGGAGCTCGATCTGATTTTGGTGGAAAATACACTTTCGAAAAAATGACTGTAGCTTAAATATTTTAGCAGTTTAGGAGTTACGCACCCGGAAGGAATGCCACGGACAATTGGATAGACGGACGGACAACTGCAAATGCACTCTGAGGGGGGGGGGGGGGGGCATAAAACATAAAAATCAATGCATGTTAAAACATCAATGCATATTAAGACAACTGAAAATTAAAATGATGTACAGTACTTACTGTCAAGAATTCTTTTGAAGTTTGAAGAAAGTTTGGATTTCAATTCTTTCTAGTCGAAAATCACAACTTTTCTTGCCGACTGCCAAGTCAAATATGGTTACTGACTTCTGAGTAAGACTCGTGTGCAAAATTCCCGCCTTTTTAAAGCGGCACGTTATCAAAGAAAAAATCGGAAACTTCAAAGCTTTGTCGGCTTCTCAGCAATATGACGTCGGAACGACAAATCAACTTTACAAAGTAATGTTTAGGAATACAGTCACACCTGTCTAAAGCAGCCAGTCATATGGCAAGCGGTTCGACGCATAATCCCAAGAAACTAGGTTTCTCATGAGAACCTAGGTTCTCAAAATGAGAACCTAGGTTCTCAGAATGAGAACCTAGGTTCTCGCTTGAAGATTGCATATGACGTCAAGAACCCAAGTTTTCAAATGAGAACCTAGGTTTTCATGAGAACCTAGGTTCTTATTTGAAAACCTAGGTTCTCATGAGAACCTAGGTTCTCATTTGAAAACCTAGGTTTTCATGAGAACCTAGGTTCTCAGAATGAGAACCTAGGTTCTCATGAGAAACCTAGTTTCTTGGGATTATGCGTCTAACTGCTTGCCATATCCGTGGTTTTCATTTGGGAACCATAGGTTCTCTGAGAACCTAGGTTCTCTGAGAACCTAGGTTTTCAGAGAACCTAGGTTCTCTTGAGAACCTAGGTTCTCATTATGAGAACCAAGGTTCTCATAGAACCTAGGTTCTCATGAGAACCTAGGTTCTTTGAAAACCTAGGTTCTCATAGAACCTAGGTTCTCTGAAAACCTAGGTTTTCTGAAAACCTAGTTTCTCTGAGAACCTAGGTTCTCAGAGAACCTAGGTTTTCAAAAACCTAGGCTCCATGAGAACCTAGGTTCTCTGAGAACCTAGGTTTTCAGATCTCTAGGTTTTCAGAATTACGCGTCGGACGGCGTAAACTTGCTCGTTTGGAATACGGGACACATTATTCAGGGCGCAGGATCAATGGGGTTCACATATGATTACACACGGGCTGGACAGAATGAAAACACGCCGTTAAGAACTTTATTTTTGCAGATATCTCAAGTTATTGAAATATGTTTGCAAAGTCTTTAGCGCATAAGTTTTTCTTGCAATGTTGCCGATATCTTACGATTGAGTAATACATTATTACACATAATCAATAGAGATAAAACTTTATACCATAATGATTGCTTCCTACATGTAGGTCACAGACATACTTAAAATAGAAAACTGTACCGTACAGTCGTTTGAGGCCCGAACAAGGGAACTGAATATTTGAAACTCATTCAATGCTGTAACAATGTATTATGTAACGATTGATCTGACTTTTGAGTCTCATAATAATATTTGCAATTAAAGATGTATTTCATAAACAGTTCAATTTTTTATTAACGTGTTCAGACCAATGTCGACCGATTACTTTACTAATTTCATTCCTCAAGAACACCCATGCACGGAAACATGAACAAGAAGCGGTCACCGACGGCTAATGCCTGTTGTCACAAATATTCAACAGATAAGTTTAGTAGAATATTACTGAGCATTGTCTGAACATTGTTCAGAAAATGCTCTTGGGGAGAAACATTCACGGTTTCACGCCTATTTCTATTCATTTTACACATATGCCGCCAGCGTGTACCAAGCAATGGGAGACAACTGGAGGTTAATTATTACAAGCGGTTCGACGCATAATCCCAAGAAACTAGGTTTCTCATGAGAACCTAGGTTCTCATGAGAACCTAGGTTTATGAAATCCCAAGAAACCAAGTTTCTCACGAGAACCTAGGTTCTCATGAGAACCTAGGTTCTCATGAGAACCAAGGTTTATGAAATCCCAAGAAACCAGGTTTCTCATGAGAACCTAGGTTCTCATTTGAAAACCTTGGTTTACGCTTGAGAACCTAGGTTCTCATGAGAAACTAGGTTTTTCATGAGAACCTAGGTTCTCATAGACACATAGAACTTAGGTTCTCATGAGAACCTAGGTTCTCATTCTGAGAACTTAAGTTCTCGTTTGGTATCCTAGGTTTTGACAAGAACCTAGGTTCTCATTTGAAAACCTAGGTTCTCATGAGAACCAAGGTTCTCATTTGAAAACCTAGGTTCTCATGAGAACCTAGGTTCTCATTCTGAGAACCTTGGTTCTCATTGTGAGAACCTAGGTTCTCATGAGAAACCTAGTTTCTTGGGATTATGCGTCGAACCGCTTGCCATACAGTCAAACATCCTTATTTTTGGAGAGATATATTCATTTAAAAGAGCTCAAAATCTCTTAAATCGGATTTTGGTGAAAATACACTTTCGAAAAAAAAAAGTTTTAAAAATTTGAAAATTGCTATTAATGATCTCCACGAAAGTATCTGGCCCGCCCGGGAATCGAACCCAGGCCGCCTGCGTGCCAATCTGACGCGCAACCGACTGAGCTAGCCGGCGAAACAGTAACACAACCAGCAAAATCCATGTAAAGTGTGGTTAGGTTAGCTGTTTCTGTTACTGCTAGTTACGACGACGACGACGACGACGACGACGACGACGATGATGATGATGATGATGATGATGATGATGATGATGATGATGATGATGATGATGATGATGATGATGATACTTTTGTCACTTCCAATATTAGGTTAATACAATGTATTTGAGTTTGAAAAAAAGTTTACACATCGGCAGACTATTTCATTTATTAAGAAATACATAATTTATGTACCATATACGTAGGCCATTTTCAATTTTATGAGTTTTTTTGGTATGTACCAAATACGTTTTGGCGAGCATAGAAAAACTTATTCCAACCGAATATGGTACAATGTTTGTACCATATTCGGTCGAAAATTGTACCATCTTCGGTCCGAGTATGGTACATTTGTACCATATTCGGCCGAATATGGTACAAATGTACCATATTCGTTTTTGTACCAAATACGGTCCGACATACCCTCATGAAGGTGTTGCGCATGAAATGTTTGTAAATCTTCATAACATGTTTAAGGACTATCATATTTTCAGCTGGAAAAAACATGCTCAGCAATGTAAGATATTTGTATTGTATTTTTGAATATTTCACGGCGAAAAAACAATATTTTTTTTTAATGTTCAAATTGGCATAACTTCACTAAAGTTTAACCAATTTTCAAATATGTTTCAGTTTTGTAATGCTTATGTAATTCTCTTAAATTTTTTACAAACATCAATGGATACTCAATTTTTTTTTCGATACCACAACAGCATTACGTACCTTATCAAGGACTGGCTGGGTAAACGTTGAACTGACGGCGGTTACGGCATCTGTGCAATCAACGTTCATGACGTATGGACTGACAGCTGCAGCCAACGTCACTCCTGCTTTCACGCGGATACTGAACGCTGAAAAGAAAAGTGATTTTATTTCATTTTCATTACAGACATTGTTTGTGAATATTATACGCATCATATATAGTTATCACGAATTTAACGAACTGTTTGAATCTGTGTTGAAAACGTTTGGCTTATATTTCAGTAGGAAAAGAGAGCATATTATTGCATACTGACAAGGCAATCCAAGCAACTTTATATCACTAAACAAATGACTATAGAAAACAAAACGGTGGCTCTGATCGACGTTTCTGTTAATTAGCAATTACTGTAAAATCAGTATTAAAGGTCATATTCCGATTTTATAACAAAACCTTTAACAAGTATCAATATTCTAAACCGATTGGAATCATCAAGAGCAATGGCAAAAATTATTATGCTACTAAAAAAAACGAAAATCTTGTTTTTCGTAAACCGCTCGGGTATTTTGCCACCTTTTTTTTTTATAGAGACGTCATTTTTACACAACGCGCATGCCAAGGAAACTCATGAATTATCGTTGATTTCGTGGTTTGGTTACGAATATACGATTTCACAGTCCGACTTATGTTTTTGTTTGGAAATTAAAAATCCGCTCATTTTCATGTCGTTTTTTATACCACAAGAAATTTAATGCCGACAAACTAGAATTAGTTAACACTGTTAATAAAAAGCGATTAACGGGTGGGGGTAATTGTGAAACCATGTACCAGGGCTAGTTGCGGCTACCAATTAAAAAAAGGTGGATTCCGGCGCTCGTGTGGAGCACGTGACAACGTCGTCGCTGTCGGTGACGTTGAACGTATGGATGGTCGCCGCGGCCGCCTGCAAACCATCGTTGATGAAAGTTCCGGTAGAGGGTAGTAAGGTTATCACTGGGGGCTGTAGCTAAACAATTAACTGTAATTTAAATGGGCCATACGTATATGAGCCTTGCTCTGGGAAAACAGGGTTTAAAGCATCCGCGTCAATTGTCGTCACATGTTAGCCTGTGCTGTCCGCACTAATGTCACAGGGTATAAATTCATATTTATCGTTAGTAAGTTATTCGTTATTCATGTCGAGTAGTTTTAGGTAGCTCTGATATAAAGTCTGTAGTTTTAGTTATTTTATAGTTAACATATAGTTGAATTTAACCTAATTTAGCACGTGCACGTAACAACCAATCATACACTTTCCCTCCTTTATTCAGTTGTTTGCTGAAGGTTGCTTCAGACAGCCATTCAATCTTTGATTGAAACATTATATTATTTGTGTAGGACATTTTATATTCCTGCAGGTAACTTATTTGAATCTTTTATTTATTTTATCTGTCAATTGTTTGTATTGTTATTTAAGACATCTGACGGTTACGGTTGTGTTTATTAGTTATTTATTAAAATAACTTATTGCGAGTAATATTCACACCGCCATGCAACGCTAGTCATTATTCATGTGTATTTCATTTGAATGCATAGATATATTATCTTGATTATATACCTAATTGCATGTATTAATTGTTTCTATTTCAGATACCTTTATCGATCTATTAAAACTTTAAACCTCGATTGATTCGATAGTTTGTCGTCGAACCCAAAGTACGCAAATTGCGCGTAGCTAGGCCGGCAACACTGACATATCAGAGACGATAACATTAATTCTCTTCTTCACGAGAATTATGTTTAGGCAGTAAGTAGCGTCCCTTTTTAGCCTGTGCGAACTGCATAGTCTAATCTGGGTGAACACTTCAAGCACAAGCCCAGTTTTCTAGAACGATGCATATAATTAATAGAAGGGAAAGTGGACATCCTTGTGAAATTCCTTTTTTTTACGTTAAAATATATCTTCTGACAAAATGACGATTGCTTGCTAGTCATGACTTTTTTTTGATGATTTTGAAAGATAATATGGTTTTTGTTAATATAGATTTATTTAATGATTTTTTTCAAAGTGGCGAAATGAAGATTTAAATAAAAAATGAAAAAAAAAATGAAAAAATCAATTATTCAAAAAGTTAGTTTTTATAATATTCAAACAGGCAAGATATATCTCCCAACTTGATTAAAATAGTTAACGTATATGCTTGTTTATTGGTACAAAAATTACAAAGCGTTTAAATCGCTGTTAGTCGAAGCAAAACAATGTGTCACCGACATATGGTTTAAACTACGTAATAGTTTCAAAAGCATCCGTGATTCAGAAGTACAGAGTCAGTTTTTCCTTTATGTTCGATCCTCACGGCACGATCTTATTTTATCTTTTCTTTGTGTTTATGCTTTTAAAAAGTCCCATATCTTATAATTTTGTTACTTATTCAATTTAATTATATTCTACGTTAATACGAAAATCTGTCGTAAGTACATTAAAAATCTGAACAGAAATTTCATACCTATCAATTCGTGCCATTTACTTTTAATTTCTTAATGCATGTCGCTGATACTGTGCTCCGAAACGTTTCCGAAATTGCTCCTTTTACAAACCTACATTGGTCCAACTTAATTATATTTTCCAAAACATGAATTGTGTCCTTGACCTTTGACCTTGACACGTCACGTCTGTTATGTTAGTTTAAAATCCATTTATGTTAAATTACGTAGCGCCCATGAAAGTGTTGTTGTTGTTGTTATAGTGTTGGTATTGAAAGGTATAAATAGATATACATACGAAAAAATTGCTGATTCAAACAGTTCCATACAAACCTCGTCGACAATATTGACGTTAAACGCTCCCGTGATATCATTCGCGACGTATCCGTCAGTACATTTTATCGTTAACGGCAACGGAACGGTCTGGTCGTTGAAGTCGATAGATGCTTGAGTTACTGTGATTTTGATCCAAACAAATATATGACGTCATACTATACACATATATGACATGACTCATAATGTACCAAAAAATAACGTCAAGCTGATCCACACTATTCACATATATGACGTTAACATGACTCATACTGAACACATACATGATGTCATATTGTACACATATATTACGTAATATTGTACACACTAATGACGTTATACTGCATTGTTAGACATAGCAAAAGAAGAAACTGTCAGATTAGATGGCCGTTTACAAGGAAATTTGAAAAGACTCAGTTGCGGCCGCGATTTAACCAAGCTTGGGATATTCGTGAGGAAACAATTACATATTATATAAAACGTTATCTGTGAAATGTCACGAATGTCGATGTTTAATTTGAAAGAATTGCCAGAATCAAAGCTCTGCTCTTTTACTAAAATGTGGTCGGGGATCGAACCCGGTACCGCGTCGCTATTAAAGCTAGCTCATAATGCAAGGCAGTATAAGTTCTTCTTATACCGAACCCTGCTACATTAAAATTGAAGGAGATATGTTTTATAATCTCACATACTAATGCAAAATAAATGCGATTAAAAGATGAATGAACAGACGGGTCGACGATGATACTTCTATTGGTTCAATTGCTTTGTCGGCTCAGTTACAATTTAGAAGTACCCCGTGTACTCTTAAGTACTCTTAAGTTCACTTAACTGTACCCCGTGTACAAAAAATACGCTTAAAGGCACCCGGTCATACCCCTAGGTACTTTCTTACTTAGTATGTATTTTCCGTACCACGGGTACTTTGTAGTATACTTATGAACATCCGGGTACTTTTAAGTACATATAGTTCCTGAACCGATGAACCGACAATGACCAATTGAACATTACTAAATGTACCCTTGTGGTGGTTCATGAGCCTTAAAATTGTAGGCATTCACACTATGATCAATGATTATTCTACCAGGTTGTTGAGGATTTGCCGGTGACGTCACTTTTCTGACCTCATACGCAGAGGCTACGGGTGACGTCACAGAGCAAGTTGTATCAGGGTCTGTAGTTGTGAATATCCCGAGCAACGTCTGTGTGACAGTGGCGTCAGAGATGCTCGCAGAACTTCCGGGCATGCCGGGGACAAAAGTCGGCGGCTAAGATGAAATACCAATGCAGTGGTAAACATAAACGTAATACATTATTGCGTGATAGAACGCTTCATTCATGATATAACAAAAGTCGGCGGCTAAAGTGAAATAGGTAACAGTTCACTTGTAAATAAACCCTTTGTTTGCGGGGGGGGGGGGGGTGGGGGTAACATAAAATTGCCTACCGTATTAATACAGGCTGGCTGTGTGAACGTGTGATTGACGGTGTTGACGCTGTCTGAACAATCCACGTTGATGACGTGAGGTCCATCGGCGGCCGCTAATGTCGCCCCCGCTTTAACGCGGATATTGAACGCTGAAAACAAGCATAATTCGTCGGTCGGTTAAAAAAATAACTCGCCGAAATAAGTAATTATGAGTATTTGTTTGTTTACTGACTACTGGAGGAAAGGAGATTCTTACTGTAGCGGAGGGAGAAAGAAGCTCGTGAAATGGTATACTTTAGACACTTGCTTGTAGAAATATGACCAGCCCTCAATCAAAAACGGGGCTTTTATGGAATTAAAAAAAATAAATATTTAAGCTGAAAGTATCGTGGCTAATTAATCTATGCGAACTGCACAGCCTAATCAGAGAAGACAATTTACGCACATGCATTAAGCTCCGTTTTCCCAGAGCACGGCTCTTGAATAGTTTAAGACAATTGGATCCTATCTAGATCTTACGAGAAAATTACTCCAGAAAACCAGATTTTAACTTGTAATCGTAACACGAGACTATGCGGTATTGACTTATAATTCATTTCAAATGTGTTTTACATATAATGTAAAATGCATTTCTGTTTAGCCACTTTTGCAACATTGAAATTCGACGACAGACAACCTGGGCTAGTGGCGAGTACCACTTCAAAACGGGCGTTTTTGCGGCGCTCTCACGGAGCAGTTTACGGCGTCATCGCTGTCTGTCACGCTGAACGTGTGGAGGATTGCGGCGACCGTCTGCAAACCGTCGTTGATAGCCGTTCCGATCGCTGGAAGTACTGATATCACCGGAGGCTAAAGTCGCAAAGAGAAAAAAAATGTGTAAAACCCGGCAAACCCCGTTGACTCTGCAGCCTGTTACTGCATGTGCGTAAAGTGCAGTCTGCACAGGCTAATCAGGGACGACACTTTTCCACATAATGAAGATTTTTGCGAAGAAGAGACTTCCGTTCAACGAAATGAAATCCACAAAAACGGAAAGAGTCGTCCCTGAGTAGTATATGCGGATTGCACTGGCGAATATCCTTATGGGATGACACTTTACGCAGATGCACTGAACCCATCAAAACATCCAACATTGCTTTTTAAAACAGTTCCATACAAACCTCGTCGACAATATTGACGTTGAACGTTCCCGTGATGGCGGTGTTTCCATCCGTACACGTGATCGTCAACGGCAACGGAACCGCCTGGTCATTGAAGTCTATAGACGCTTGTATAACGGCGGCACTGACCCACACTTGGAACTCTAGAATAAGACATGTTTAAAGGTAAAAAAATATATATTGGTTGTTAAAAATTTATTTAAAATGGTGTGGTCTTTACGGATCTTGTTCACGATGTCACACTTTTACAACAAAGCGTAACCTAGACTTATTGAGTTAGGGAGGCGGATGTACACTCGACACGCTTCACTTGGTGACCGACGAACTTACAGTCGGAGTCAGATCGAATGCATGCGCTTACTCGCATACACCATTGAGACTTCTGTATCGAGCTTTTATCAAGCGTGCTCCACAAAACGACTTATTATTGAGAAGACTTAATCCGTTATTAAAAGACGCCATACCCGGCTTTTGAAGATCTGTCGGTGACGTCACGGGTCTGATCTCATACACTGACGTCAGCGATGACGTAATACTGCCTGTCGTGTCGGGATCGGTAACGGTGAAGACACCGAGTGACGTCGCGGTGACGGTCGAGTCGGAAATAGACGGAGATGTGCCGGGAATTCCCGTAACGAACGTCGGAGGCTATAAAAAATATAAAATACAATGATTTTTTTGTTGCAGTAAAGACCTGTATTTTATTAGTAAAATCCGTGCAATATGTGATTATATAGATGGATGTTAAGCGTTCTACATAAAAACACAGTTAATGAAATATAAGGAGTATTTTAAAATGAATTGCTCAACTTTAAAAATGAATTGCTAAAGTCAATGGTTAATATAAAACATTTATAGCATTTGTTTTCAAAATCTGAACTGTTAACTGAATGACATATAAATAAATAGATGATCAATAGTAGAAGTAGTATTTGTAGTTGTTGTTGTTGTTGTCGGTGTTGTCGTTGTTGTTATTGTTTTTGTTCTTGTATACAATTGATCAATTATAGTGTTCGATGTCTTTGACGTTCAAGTTCTTGACCAGTTGTGTCAATTTGACAAATGAAAAGCGACCGGCAATTTTCACTATACATTTTTCTGTCAGAAAGAAAATCTATGTTAAATTCCAAAAGATTGAATGTGTATACACGAAATACCGTGTCACCTAACAGAACAGGTGAAAAGATGTTTGTGTACAATAGTACCGCTGTGAACAAAATCAGCTTGAATGTGCAACATCGTTTGCTTAAAAATACAAGGATATGTTCAAAACCCATCAACACTCAAAATCAACGAATATTTCTTACAATATTTCGAAAAATAAAGTTAACACAAAAAAAATAATGTTACATATAGCAATATCCTAAATTGCAAAATATGTGGTAGTTCTCATGATTACGACGCTGCCCGGAGCCAGTATCGAGTTCGCTGGTAAATATTCGGATATCGTGGCGTGAAATTAACATGGGATCTTTTGTCGCAAAAAAAGTAATAACGAGCATTTTGTATCTCATTAAATATATGCTACCATACCATATATAGCGTTGAAAATTTCGCTATTGCTATAAGGAACACTGATTTCGTATGGGTTAACTTTATTTTACGAAATATTTTGCGAAATATTCGTTGAGTTTGAGTATTTATGTTACTATAAAAAAAGGATATGTTAATATTTCAATTTTTGAGAAAAAAATGTTCTTGAAAATACAGATGATTAAAATCACGTATGTATTAATTTTTTGTCTAAAATATCAGGCTTTTAAAAAACAATATCACAATATAACGAATATGAAGATGTCACAGATTCGGATGGACAATATTTTTGTGAGCACTATAATATTGCGAGACAAATGAAGTACAATGATTATTATTTGTGATACATTAACCCATTTATGCGTAGTGGACTCTCCCATCCTTCCAAATTGGATAAATTTATTTCCAAAATTAGGGATGTCTAGTATATTTATTTCTATATTTAGAATAGGTCTTACAAAAAATCATTTAAGCAAACAGCGCAGACCCTGATGAGACGCCGCATCATGCGGCGTTTCATCTGGGTCAACGCTGTTTGCCAAGGCATTTTTTTCTAGACGTTAGGCATAAATGGGTTAATGTTCGTTGATTTTGTGGGTTTACCGATCCACGAATTTAAAGCGGATATATACGATTTTTATATGTGCTGAATTGTAAAATATTTATACAAATATGTTATAATAACACACAATATGCAAGAAAAATGATACATTTAAGACGAATTTCATAAAATACAGCAAATACAAATTAGCGCCCCGAGCCGATTGTGACGAAGATAATTCGTAATTATTTTCCTACAAAAACCGATGCATTCGTCTTTTTAGTAAGTGTTCGTGTGTCGTATGAATCGATATCGCTGCAGGAATTTCAAATGAACCGTTAAACTAAATTTAGATTCACATCGTACATGCATGATATACATGCTGGCGAATTCGGCTGTACAGCCTTTTTCGATTTCAGAATTAAATATCTGGCTTATTTAGCATTTTTCGACACATGTTCTTCTTAACTTTTATTTTAGTTTATAGTGAAATATATGTATAATAAGTTTTTACACATTTTATATTAATAAATAAATATTTGACAAGATCGTATAAGATCGTATATACCCGCTTTAATTTCAACATTTCTTCCTAAATTGAAAATACACAAATTGACCTGCGTACGAAAATGTATTTTAGGCAACAAAATATCATGGCCACAAATATAAAGAGAATATTATGTGAGTTTTGAATAAAGATCAAGTTTATCACGCGAGGCTTAGAACCATGTTAGCGCGAGGCGTGCCGAGCGCTACCATGGTTCGAGCCGAGCATGATAAACTTGATATTTATTCAAAACTCACATAATATTCTATTTATTCTATTATTTCATCCCCTTTTCCATTAATAATTATAAAACATCGCATTTTATGACGATTTTATCTTTCCGTTATTGACAAAAACGTATTCTCCATTTTTTGGAAAATCCCAAATCTGATCTAAAAATAGCGATAGTATAAAGCTTAAGTTTATAAGATCGTTGTTATAGTATCGATTTTTATCTGGTTATAGGATAAAAATGATTTCGAAGTACCTTCTCAAGTAAGGGAGCAGGTAACGTTCTTTGAGCAGTTAACTGCGTGATTGAGAACCCACGAAGTCCACGAAAATTAGAGTAGACCGTATAATATGGACTTCGCAGTACTTCACAGATTAACGTGTCCAAGGAAAAGACATTTGTCAAACAAAAAATCACGAAATTAATTCCGACAAATAAAATGGTTTGTATGGTACCTTATCAAGTAAGGGACACGTGAACGTTTCGGTTATGATATTCGCCGGCGATCTGTCATCAACGCACTGAACGTTATCGAGGAGAGGTGACGTCGCCGCGTCCAACTTCACGCCGGCTTTCACCCAGATGGCAAATGTCGGCGCCGTGACAGGAACCACGTTGAAGAAGCTGTCCTGTGGCGCCTGTGGCGTAAGGAGGCGATACCTGTACCTTTACACCTATTTATTGTTGCTCGAATGCATCGAGAATCTAAAGGTTATTCAAACTCTATCGAGTCCGATTCCTGGTTAGATCCAGTACTTGGTGTCTTTGGGAGGATATAATGAGAACTCCCACATTGGGGATCGCACATATGAACGCCCTGTCGCTAGGCGGACACCATATCTATAACACCATGGCATTCTCACATACAGGATAATTGGATGTTTATTTGTTTCAGTTGGTAATCGATTTTAATGCACAATAAATAAGAAAGCTTCTTATTTGCACACATTACTGCGCCAATTGTGAAAATACCGGTATTTATTTTTATGCAGTCATGAGTTGAACAAAAGAACACTATATCAACAAGTTTACTTTAAAGTTAATGCTTTTTCAAAGTTTTCTTACTGTCAAGTTCTTTTCCCATTTGCTTTTTTGTACTGGTATTTATATGTTTAGTCTCAATAGCAAAAGCTTTTTGTTGAAGTTTACATGTAAAAAAACACTTAAAAAACAAACAGCCCGTGGGCTTTTATTCATTGTTTGTGTACTTGATGGGTGTATAAAAAGTAATAGTAATTATACAATTTACATACAAAATCTATAGTTGATATTTCCAGAATTTTACGATTATACTCAATATAACGATTTTTATATAGTAATCCCAGAAATTACTTACCTAAATTGAGCAAGTTATGAAACTCTGGTCGTTGGCGTCCGTGACGCTTAACGTGCGAAGTGACGCCCCGTCAGCAATCCGTCGGCACGCGCCGGCGACAGCGTAGCGGGAAGTCCGGTAAAAACCGGTTTCTAAAGCACTATGTAGGTTTATTGTGATCTTCTTATAAATCTGGAAACTTCATTACCTGTTTGAAGCAATAGCGAAAACAGAAGAGTAACACATGACGTTCTAAAAATATGCAGGACCGCGACGTCAAACCATAGAATCATTTCTTTACAGGTTTTAATAGAGAACGAATTTCTTCTTCCAAGCTTCTGTGACATTTACATTTGACGTTTTTGCCTTAAAAATTAAGGGCGTCATATGTAACCAGCATACCCATTTTGATGATCGTAAGTCAAAGCGTTCTCTTGATATCGAAGGGAAAAGAAATTGATTAGGGACCGACCGACCAACTTTGAATCATCAGGCGATTTATTTTATAAATTTATCTTACGGACGATTCCGGAAATAGTCCATGTATCACGATTGTTGAGATCTATCTAACCGAGGAATCCGGACAAAATCGATGTATCACTATTGCGACCGACCGACGTACTTTTCGAACAGTGGAATACCAATTACAACGGAATGAGTGCTAGAATGTGTATTGAGAAAAATTATGACAGTGCAAAACACATGTTTTTTTGTCAATAGTTTAAACGCTAAACGTTCACATCGACTTCAGTAAACAGTATTTACTAAATAATAAACGATAAACGATTAACTTATTCGAAAACATGTTTTAACAAATGATTAAATCGTTTTTCAGTTATTCATTTTTATTATGCTTACGTCATCGGCCATATTGATGGTCCTTGATGACGTCACAGTGTTGATAGCATCAGTGCACGTGACGGTGATCATTTAACTCGTAGCAGAGTCTTAATCAAGCAGGGCAATCGTCTTGACGTCGAACCCTTTAAAAAAAGCACCTAATTAACCATGATGGCTTAGCAAAAGGTGTCACCAATATTTAAACCATTTAAGCATCTCTTAAGACACTCGCATTAACAAAAATTCATCCACCTTCTCCTCATCATCATCAACATCCACCTCCTCCTCCTCCTCCTCCTCCTACTCATCATCATCATCATCACTATAACATCATCATCATAAGCAGCAGCTGCAGCAGTATACTGATAATTATATTCCTACTCCTCATCAACAAAACCACTATAACAATCATCATGACCATATTAATGGATTCACCACTATCACAATCATCATCATCATTAAAATAACGTCACTAAACTTACGTATTACCGTCACCAAACTAACGTAACGACGTCTGCACATTAACGTAATGACGTCACCAAACTTATGTTGAGCTCCGGTAGCGGTATCCACCTTGGTGATGCCAAACTTTGCACTTTCCGGCGCGTTGATGGAACAGGAAATAGCGTCATCCTGGTCGGTAACGGTGAACTGATGTACGGAAGTGCCCACTGGCGATAGGTCACCCAGCGGACCGGAAGTACCCGAAAAATTGGTTAGAACGGTGGCCTTTAATGAAGATTTGCTCTTTTTTTCAATTTGAAAGTAAAGCATATTCCATATCTTAAGAATTATTTTTTATATATTAGAGGTAAAAAACAACTTGTGTTATGTATCCCATGATGTAGGCTATAATATCAATGTCTAATATATAAAAAGTTAGTTTTTTCAATGTTGTCCAAGCAATATCAGGCCATATTTTCTTAAAACAAACGCTTTTCTTCATTATACCGTTTGCTTCACATCGGGAACTAAAATACACAACTTCTATGTCTGGAATCGAACGTCTCCTGTACCGCAATCCTCACGCCTCCCCCACCCCCGCCCCGCCCCGCCCTCCCCTTTCGCCCGCCACGCTTTGGCGATCCACAAATGTGAATTATTTCATATATCTGTCATTGCATTGACCAAATGCAACCGTCCATAGCTTTGGAATGTATTGGACGCTGCTTTCCGGACACATCAACGGACCGACAGACCGAGCTACTCCGAAACACTGCGTTCATGCGGTCTTCCGATTGCGGTGCTCATGTAGGAGAGAATACCGGTGAATTCGATAAAGAAATGAGCCGCGCTGGGGTAAAACGGGGCTTAATGCACGTGCGTTAAGTGTCGCACCAGATTTATCTGTCTAGTCTGCAGAGGCTGATCAGGGACGACACTTTCCGCTTTAACAGGATTTGTTGATAAAAAAGAGAATTTCTTTAAAGCCTCTATAACGTTCAAAATCAAAGACAATTTCATAAAGTTTTTCGTAAAATAAAGTTAACACCTAAGCAATCAGTGTTCCTTATAGCGATAGCCACAATTTCAACGCTAGATGTCATATAATAACATATATTTTTGTAGATAAAAAAATGCTCGTTTTTATTTATTTGTGACACAATTAATTCCATTTTAATTTCCCGCAAATATATCTATTCAAACGAAACACGAACACTTAAATGGTACCATGTTAGTGTTAATGTGTCGGATGAATACATATCGTTGCGGGAAACAAAAATGGAATTAAATATGCAAAACAATAATAAAAACGAGCATTTTGTGTCTGCAAACATCTATTTTACCAGACCACATCTGGCGTTGAAATTTCGGCAATTGCCATTAGGAACACTGATTTTTAATTGTTCAACTTTATTTTACGAAATATTGTAAGAAATTTTCGTTGATTTTGAGTAGTAATGGGGCTTTAAAAGTAAAATGCCGTACAAGCGGACTGCAGAGGCTAATCTCAGACGACACTGTACGCACTTCCATTAAGCCCCGTTTCCCCAGAGCGCCGCTTAAATGTACACGTACCGCGTCCGAAATGTCCACCTTGTAACTGCTGGTGATTTGGTCCGTCTCGTCACTGCACGTGATCGTCATGGATTCTACAGCGGTGACGTCATGATTCAGCGTACTCGCTGACCCCGCCTTCAACCAAAGTTCTTAGGCTGCAGATAAAACAAATTTCAAACTTTAACTAGTTGACAATAATACTGCAAGAACTAAAAATATAAATTATTGAATAAAATCAGAGTAATGTAATAAAAACGAAAATTTTATGAAAATTATATATAAATATAATAAGAAATAACACATATTTAACAAAAAAATGAAGAAAATATAAATAGTTCATTTAACATATTCAAATAAGTGCAAACGTACATTTTTTTAAAATAAGTTCAAAAAATGAAAACAGTGAAAACATAGTCAGCCTAAATGTTTAAAGAAAATAAAAATAAAACTCACTATATGTATCAGTATGAACTATCCAAAGAGTTTGTTTATTGTTGGTCAGATGACTCGTTTAGAGAAAATAGAGCGTAATTCTTGTTCATTAAAAATAATCACATAGCAGCCTGTGCAGTCCGCACAGGCTTATTAGGGACGACACTTTCCGCATTAATGGAAAGTTTCGTTTATAGGCATTTCCGAAACGAAACTGCAGTGCAGGCGGGGCGTACTTTTTAAAAGTTTTTTCTTAGATTTGTAAATAATACGAACCTGATCCAACCGTTTTGTTTTCAAACTTGGTGTTATCGACTGTGCACGTAATTGGGTTCGTGTCCGTGACGTCAAATGCATAGAGAGACCTAGCCGTTGTCGTGACGTCACTGATCGGGGTCGGGTGAACGGTCAGAAAAGAAACCGGAACAAACACCGGGGCCTAGAGAGAAGAGGTCAATTAATTCAGAAAAATTCACTCATTAAGTAGTTGCATTACATAAACTCAACCAGAAACGATAAACGTTTTATATAATTTTTGAATCCCTTTTTTATAGACTTCTTAAACCGCTGACGAAATGCTAAGTAGAAGATGTCTTATACTTAAACATCTTAAGAGCAATTTATTAAACAAATACATTTATATGAGTATTGTCAAGTTGTTTAAATAAATAATCGTTCACATTTGCCAAAATACTATAATTAGGTATACTTGTACTTATAATATGAAATCTTCAAATTGTATTAGATTTTGAATGTATGGCTTTCAATTAAATCAAAAATATGTGATATATGTTTTTCTGTAGTTTATAGAGAAAAATATGCATTATTATTATATTCGAACAGAAAAAACTATTAATGAGACAAAAAGTGAATTCTTTCATTATCTTTTACGATCAAATGACGGATGTATTATTCCCGCGAAGGTCTTAAGTTTAAACCTCTTAAACTGTTAATAAACTGTTAAAAAGAATTAAATAACAAGACAATATTTTGTACATCCGCTTGTAATGACATAGAAAATAAATATATTCACTCATTCATGAACATATTTTTTAATTAAATGGGACTAGGGATTTTTCTGAAATAATCACGTAATGACCTAAAAACGATGTCATTTTACAGTAAAAAGTGAACATGAGCGAAAGTTTTCACTTTCATGAAAACAGTAGATTATCATATTTAAATCTCTGAGATTTTTTTCGATGCATTATCCATTAAAAAGCATTAATAATATTAAGCAATAATTGAATTAATATTTCATATATGGTTCACTGATATTCCCCAATAAATAAAAAGAAAAAATAAGGTAAGCTCACACAATGTTTTACTCTGATAGATCTGGCATGCACCGAATTTAGCACTACTTTTAGAGCAAAATTAGCTTGGACAAAATACCCACATAAGACTAGCTTATTATCGTCGACCAGGATTATAACTGAAATTAATCTTAAATCACAAGTCAACTTGTTTCGACGTCAGCTTTCTTTAACGACACACTGTTCTTTACGTCACGTTGTGTATGACGTCACGCGATTTCTGACGGGTCACTGATGACGTAACACTTACTGTATTCGTAACGGTGACTGTAATTGTTCCGGTGGCGGTGTCGCCGCAGCGGTCGGTGGCAGTGATAGTCAGTGGATAACTTCCGGCACTCAAGGAGGCGCCGCTGCGAATATCATCTGAAAATTTGAATTGATATATATTGTTAAAGAATAAGGTATGGAGATAACCAGGGTTTTTTCACTAGACAATGTCGTCTAGATTTTTTTATTTATTTGAAAAGCCGTACCTATACATGTACTATGAAAACTAAGTACTGGAGGACAACGGCATACAACTATGTACATAAAGTAGTTGCTACGCCTGAAGAAGTTAAATACTGTTGAACAAGTTAAGTCATTGTAATGTTCACGTGCTGTCACTGTAAGTAACAAATGCCCCCAAAGAATTATTTTGACCCAAACGTGTGATATTGACCTTTTCTTTCTTGTCCTTTGAGATAGCAGCCAAGTTTTTGAATGCCATAATATAAAGTTCATCAGTGGTTGGCAAAATTATGGATTATAATGCATTGTTGTTGTTGTGTTTTTTTTTCAATCAAAATCAAGTCTGGAAATCGGCCCCATTCCCAATGGAAAAAAGGTATATTTTTTTCGAAATAGGAGCTAAAAATTCCCAATACAAGGTTTGCAAAAAGAATTGATCTCAATATTTTGTCCATTTCTCATCCATATGAGCTCAACCTTAGTATATATTATACTGAAATCACTTATGTTCTCAATTTTGAAGCATCTTTTAGCAAAACAATTACAACACTGATTCCCCAATTTAGGCAAAATGACGCAAATTTTCCCCATCCAAATGGACACGGCCTCATTCCCAAAATGGTAAAGAAAAACACACACTGTCGGTCAACTCTTGAAATCAAGAAAATTCATGTCCCACGTTCTCAAGAAAATTCATGTCCAACGATATCAAGAAAATTCATGTCCCACGAAATCAAGAAAAATCACGCCCCAAGAAATCAAGAAAAGTCTTGTCCCACGAAATCAATAAAATTCATGTCCCACGAAATTAAGAAAATTCATGTCCCACGAATAATAATGAGTTTACAATATTCGAAGACCGGCTCATATCTATCATAGGCTGATCATATATTTCCTTGCTGAAAATAATCGTTTCAAGACGTACATCCCGTGGCAGTCTTAACCACCAAGAAAAGGGAACTTCCGGCAGTCTTCATGACGCTGAAACCGGAAGTAACCGCCACGAGATCGGTTGTGTCCGCATCCGTGACGTCAATGGTGAATATCGGCTGTGACGTCTTAATGTCGCTGATTGTGACGCTATCGTCCACGATTACTGGATCCTCATCTGAATTATGAAATAAATGCGAGCTCATAACATAACTATTAACTGATAATACAAATTATTTTCGGTTTTGTTTTTGTTTCATTGGTTTCTTCTTTGTATGTTTTTTCTTCTTTAAGACATACTCAGACTCGCAGCAATCGTATTGATTATATCGATAACGTCAATCACATCAAATCATATGAATCACTCAATCACACCAAACATAACAACCACATAAATCACATCAATGGCCAAAAGAACTTTAAAAAAAGGACAAAGTGAGCGACGACCAAACCAAATGTTGATAGACGTACCCTTTAAATATGTGAGAATCCCGTAGTTGGCGATATACATAGACAACCGCTACTTACTGGCAGTCACAACCGCTCCGTCGGCGTAGGTTTTGGCAGTATCCGGCGTCATCGCCCAGGGAACTTCCGTCCCAACGACCGGGGCCGCCATCACCTGGTTCTGGGTGCTCGAACCCGCTGCGACGCTGGGAGGAATGAGCTCTGCACCGGATGTGTACCTGCGTAACAATAACAAATAGGGGAATTCCACTTCGACCCGATTCCCCACGATTTGTCCCGATTTCCAATATTTTGAGGTCAGGGACATTCTTAGCTCAATCGGCGAAGGTCCTAACTCATTTGTAGTTAGCCGCGTGCCGATCGTAAGTTATTCCTTCAACTCGTGAGGTCCGGAAAAATCGTGGCCAGATTTTAAACGTGTTTAAAATTTGACCAAGACAGAATTTAATCGCAGTTGACTCGTAACAGCGTCGTAGTGCGTTCTTGGGCGTCGTGATAGAATCGTAGGTTATTCGTGACTCAATCGGGAAATCGGTGATCACGTGATCTGTCTACGAATCAGTTACGACTTTGTCAAGACTCTCAAGAGTTCAACCCGAGTGATTTGCGAGCCCGCTAAGATTCTCGCGATTAAGTAACGAAACAGTTACGATTTTGTAAAGAATGATTAAGAATTATTATTTTTCTATCATGTTTTTTGTCGAATAACCCACAGTAAGGAGTATAGATGCGTTGGAATTAAATCACGAATGCGGAGCACGAGTGCTTTGATAACACGAATCTATACTCCTTACTGTCGGTTATTCGACAACAAGCCATCATATAAAAATATTATTCATATTCTAACACGATTCGGATTGATTTGGTTCAAGCTTTTGGACGTGAAGTATAATTTCCAATACTCTGCCCCTCTTAGTACAAAGTTCAATATTTAGTGACGTCATTGAATTGTACAAACATATGACGTCGTTTTCATTCATAAATATTTTGCAAATTACATCACTTTCATTGAGAACAACACTAATAAAAACTAAATGAACACACGTGTATTAATTCTTTTAAAAAGCTGACATGCTATAAATGTTTTCTTAATTACGTTTCTTAAAAAAAACATTCTTTGCAGGCGTGGTCAAGCCACTTATCACTAAATATACAATTTGTTGTTTCATTACATTTATATACATGCTACATTTATTGCATTTCTTTTATAGCGGGATTTAGCACGTGCATTTTACTGCAATGTTTTCTTTATTTATTCGGAACTATTTTCGAAACATAAAACTCCGCCCACAATTTATTGCAGAATAACCCACACTTGATTTCCTTCTATGTCTATAGAAAACAAGTCGCGTGCGGTGTTAGAATCAATATCAGTAGATATTGGCGCCGAATTAATGGGTGCGTTCGGTGAGGTCCTAGCTTAGTCGTGACCGATCTGCATCGTTCGTAGTACAGTCGCAGAAGATTCTTACACATCGTAGTGAAGTCGCGACCCTATTTGCAAGACTTCAACCGAACCCCACGATTCGTCGTAAATCAATCGTACCAGTGTCGTAACTGAATCGTAGACTGTCACGAGTCTTCCCGATTCAATAAATGTGATAAATCGTAGCGAATCTTGGGCTTGTTTTCGTGGTGGAATAGGGCCAAAAGACAGTCAACTGGTAACACTATTCACTTTTTACCGCGATAGCAGCACTAACATTCGCGGTAGGGCAGACCATCGGATACAATGTTTTCTATGTACCGGAAGTGTATGAAGTGAATGGTGTTCATTTATTCACACACATATGAACTGTTTTATATAAATATAACAATCTTAAATCAAAAACGGCCATGAACATGGAGTGATGTCACACATACCACCCTATGACGTCATCGATTTCAACCTCTACTGTACCCGTCGACAAAGGAGTGTTTAGTCCGACGGCGGCTGAAAATAAGCGAATTTGTACATTTAAAATACAAAATAAAGAACGACAAACTATAAAGTAAATCATGTGGAAGTTCTTTATTTATTTTTATGTTATTGCTGAGAATTTGTTCATTGTAAATACATTATTAGGACCGGAAAATTATTAATAAAATCATGTTAAAGTTCTTCGTTCTCTTCTGACAAACACTCAATATACATGTCTGATGTTCAATATTTTGCCGTGCCGTTTATCAGAATATCGGTGACTAAAATTGTGGCAACTGATTGTTTTAATTTATAACGAACATTTGTTAGGCATAGGTGTATAACAGTGTACTTGTTCTATTCGTGAAAAAAATCAAAGTAAAACAAAATAATCGAAACGCCGAATGTCATTATTCCCTCTTTAATTTCAGTGTAAAGATATGCGGATTTTTTTTAATAACCTTCCGAGAATTAGCTTGTACTTTTGTGTGGAACTTGTTAAATAAAATCAAGTTAAGTTTGTCTGATCTCCGTTACCTGTAAATGTTTGTTGCGCAATAAGTTCGTAACTTGATGTCGATGTCGGCCGCCATAGATGCATCGTGACGTCCCAAATTGACGTCACAAAGAATTTCCAGTTGTTGAGCGTTCCGCAGCAAGGCGACTTGGAAGACCCAATAAAAAATGTCAGCCCTAAAAGTGGAAAGTGTTCAGATAAAAAATTATGTGTTAATTTACGTGTTTGTAATCAATAACCGTTTACGTGTTTGTTATCAACGACCGTTTACGTGTTTGCTATCAATGACTGTTCACGTGTTTGTTATCAATGACTGTTTACGTGTTTGTTATCAATGGCCGTTTACGTGTTTGCTATCAATGACCGTTTACGTGTTTGTTATCAATGACTGTTTACGTGTTTGTTATCAATGACCGTTTACGTGTTTGCTATCAATGGCCGTTTACGTGTTTGCTATCAACGACCGTTTACGTGTTTGTTTTCAATGGCTGTTTATGTGTTTGTTATCAATAACTATTTACGTGTTTGTTATCAACGACCGTTTACGTGTTTGCTATCAATGACCGTTTACGAGTTTGTTTTCAATGACCGTTTACTTGTTTGTTATCAATGAATGTTAACGTTTTGGTTATCATTGACTGTTTACGTGTTTGTTATCAAGTACCGTTTACGTGTTTGTTATCAATGACCGTTTACGTGTTTGTCATCAATGACCGTTTACGTGTTTGGCATCAATGACCGTTTACGTGTATGTTATCAATTACATTGAGTTCACTTTGCATATATAACAATAACGATTAAACGAAGGAAAATAATTATGTCGAAAACGACCTACCGATACCAGTTCCGGTATTGGCAATGTGCGCTCCGGGGTTATATGTCCCGATGTCGCCACAACCTTCTGTGAATGAGAAAACTGAGTACTTTTAAACCTCGCAACGCGTTGATAAACAAATAATGAAAGTTGTATCAATAGTTGTTGTAGTACAGAATTAGTCACTTAGTTACAGGAACAACAGCAACTTAATTTATATAATAAATTAATACTAATGGAAGTTTAAGTAAAAATGATGATGACCATCATCATCATCATCATCATCATCATCATCATCATCATCATCATCATCATCATCATCATCATCATCATCATCATCATCATCATCATCATCATCATCATCATCATCATCATCATCATCATCATCATCATCATCATCATCATCATCATCATCATCATCATCATCATCATAATCATCACAGTTATTTGTTTTTAAATTCAAATAAAAACAATTTACATTGAATACAAGCTATTCCTAATTAAAGAAGCAGTAGTAGTAGAAGTAGTAGTAGTAGTTGTTGTTTTTGATATTTCATGTAAAAGTAGTTCTTTTTGTTGCTGTTGTTGTTGTTCTAAAAGAAAATTTATTTGCTGATGATGTCGTCGGTGTTTTTCAAGATGATGGAAGTGGTACCGATACAGTTACTATATTAATGTCATTATTAAGGTGGTGTTGTTGATGATGATGATGAAATTTGACGTCACAATATCAATTTATACTTATTACATGCACATAAAATTGTCGTCAGAATGAAAACACTACCGAAAAACCTTCTTCTTTCCAAAACCTGCATGTTTAGGTTCTTTGAACTTGTTTACAAATCCTTTAAGTCCCTCCCCCCTTATAATATGTGTTCCCTTAAAGTCTTATTACTCTATCGAATGTTCCTTTGCTCGTGAAATAATTCCATTTGATGGAAACGTTATTTATCAATTGATAAAAGTTATGCAATTAAAAGTCCTGTATCTTTCTTGGTATAAAGCTCGTTTACTTCTTTACTATATTGCAACGCATGTAGCAAATCAGTTTATAACATTAGACGTCGATGACTTAAAACATTAGACGTAGATGATTTAAAAAAATAAACGTAGATGCGTATTTGCGAAATAAAATGTAACTGTTTACTAATACGTTATTTAATGTTGAACGTTCAAATTATTACAACTTATACAGCGGTGCATTTTAATCATATTAGAATTTAATTAAAATCAATCAATAAGAAAAGCCCACATCACTCTATCATCCATTAACTTGATAATTTCTCCTTTTTTACGTTTGACGCACGTCTTTAAACCTTTCATTTAAAGATCGCTCATATTTCATAGAATAAAACCTGATTCATTTTCAAATAGATGCTGTATACAAGCAATGTGGAGCCTTCTTACACTCAAAGTGAAAATCAATAACTGCAATAGAAAGTGTATTAATGGTCAAACTTATTATGATAATCTCTGATCCATTCAAAAGAAGTAGCATCAATGCATGTTTATAATTGACACGACCAGACATGAAAATCATCGTAAACATTAAACATAAACAACCATTCATCAATGCTGTGAACAGATGGTTTAAATACGTAGACAGTCATAAATTGTGTTTACCTATTTTAATTACTTATGTGATCAATGAAATAAAATAAAATTGAATTAAATTAAATATGTTAATATGCTTTATACACTCATACATATGGACTGTGCTCCGTGAAAAAGCGGTTTAATGCATGTGCGTAAAGTGCCGTCCCAGATTAGCCTGTGCTGTTCGCATAGGCTTATCATTGACGACACTTTCCGCAAAATTTTGACTTTTGCTAAGAAGAGACTTTCTTGAAACGAAAATATCATGAAAGCGAAATGTCGTCCCTGATTAGCCTATGCGGACTGCACAGTCTGTTCTGGGACAACACTTTACGCACATGCATTGATCCCCGTGTTCACAGAGCACGGCTCATCAAACCGAACGTGTCACAGTTTTGTTTGTTTGTTTGTTTGTTTGTTGTTAGATTTTTCACTGATTTCTCTGTTTTCCACGATATGCATTCACGTCAAGGCGCTCACTTTACCAACTCTCACTTACCTTGGTTTGTTGGTTTAGCAGTTCTAACTGAACATACATTGGCCAGAAGCAACGGCCTTGGCGTTTAAAGATCGCTGTGTCGCAAAGGATATTGTGTCCGCCTAGCGATCGGGAGGTCACGGGTTTGATCCCCACTGTTTGAGCGTTGTTAAGTTCTCACCCATAGACAGCAAGTACTGGCTAGGCCCAGGCAACGGACTCAAGAGCGTTTCATATAAGCCTAAGACTTTCTATGCGATCGAGCTAAAAACATGGTTTTAAACTAAAAGCTGCCTTATTTCAATGAGAGGCATGGGGAGGATAGCCGAAGAAAGGTTTGAATAACCAGCCCGCGCAATAGTAATGTGACCAGAGACCGGACCGAGGAACCGACTCGCGACTCTCATATTTGGTGCCAAGCACTCTACAAACTGCGCTAACCCGTCTTAGTAGGGACGAAACTTTCTCCCGGGGGTTGGTTCTCGGGAAATTCTTCCCATACCTCCAAATCAAGTAGGACATCAGTGCAGTTAGAACTGGTAAACCAGCTTACCAAGGGAAATTAGTCGCGTGTGTTTTTCTTCCTGTCTGTGTTCGTCCGTCCGTACGATATGTAGCAAGTAGGGTACAATAATCATGTTACAATAATTCAATGTTCGAAGGGCAGGGGTCATAATTTTCGAACAAGTTTTAACGAAGCCTGATGCAGAATTGCACATGCGCATTTTTTTCATATAATGTAAAGTGCATGCATGTATTATTGGTGTACCTTAAATAGTGTAGGAGTTATAATCGGCAATCGGCAAATTGTTTGTCTACGGACACACAGACGGTCAGACAGACAGACAGGAAGACGGACGGGCAAGGACAGGAAGTAAAACAGACATAAACACACACGAATATTGCGAATCCAGCATACCCTTATACTTTGTCTTGACTAAATCGATGGTTTTAATTAAATGTATAAGTATCCATCATAAGCCTGCAGCTTTGAACATTTTGAAATAGTTTACACAACTAAAGATAGACTTCAGGTGATCATAACATGCAACGTAGACGCTGTTTCGTGTGATTTGAAATAAAAACAAGAACAAGCTTTTGTACCAATTCAGTTTTGTTTATTTAATATAAATATAAGCTTTTGTTATTTTAATTTTAAACGTAAATAAAATATGAATTCATCGTAACAACTTTTGTATTACATAAAACATATTCAAAGATATTTACATGTTATTTTATGTTACATATATACAAATATTTACATATACAACATGTTGAATTATATATTCAAATATTAACATATTTAGCAACCATTAATAATAATAACAAAGGCAAAACTTTGAACATTATGCGATAACAAGAATAATAAGAGCAGCGTTTTAGGAAAACTGGGTTTAATGCATGTTCACATGCTTTTCAGGGACGACAGTGTCCGCTTTTATGGTATTCTTCGTTTAAAGAAAGTCTCTTCTTAGCGAGAATCCAGTTTGGGCGGAACATGTCGTCCCGGATAAGCCTGTGACTTAAGATCTACCATAATTAACAAGCGTACAAGCGAACACGTGTAAATATCGCTCGTCATCGATGTATTATATTAAATAGTTACGTATAACACACGAACTGTTTTATCAATACTTGTCATACATTCAAAAATGTGTGAATAGCATAACTTATACATCGATACCGCATTATTTGCATTTGTTCACACCAAAAATGTACGCTTTACAATTAAAACATTCACAGAAGACAAACATGATGATTTTGGTACAAAATAAGTCGAATGAACAATATTACATTCAATACGGAAGCACACTGGAGATTTTCTCCCACAAAATCTAAACACATGTGTAATTGTATAAATCCGTCCAGACCTCGACGTCATTAGATAGAAGGTCCAAATCAACGAAACGTATTTGTAACATCGTCACAACTAACGCATGCGTTTGTTCATTTCGTTGTCACAGACGAACAATTGATGCTTATTCCATAGGGTATGCGAGCTTATTCCGGATGCGACATCTGGATGCGTGCGCATTTTTTCGACGAGAGCCGGAAACGGCCAAATGTGATCACGAGATTACATGACGCTGCATCTATCCTGGAGGTCACTAGTTCTTTTATTGTCGGGACGTCGCCCGTTCCAGACGCCGACGTTACGTGCTTCCGTCATTATAAACTCCTCGACGTCAATGCCGTAAAAAACTTCGATTTCGTCGAGGCTCATGCGCGACGCGCCGTTGCTAGGCATGGTCTCCTTTGTTACGGCAGTCCGCGCATGCGCGCTGAGTGCCGCAGCGTCCAGTGAGCCTCCGAGGTAGTCCCGGGTGGCCAGCTCTAGGTTGCATTCCGGGAGAGCTGAAATGAAGACAAAAACTCTTTGCTTACAAAATATACATTATTTTATGAAGTCACTGTATACACCATGCGAAATTTGTATTACTATATTAAGTTTAATTAATCAGTAAGATATTGCATGTTTCGGTGGGTTGTGTCTCATGAGTTGGTTGTGCGACAATCCCGCTGTCACAATCATAAACTATTATATTTATTATATATATGTACCTTATTATGGCCAAAAGCAACGTAACAAGCCATCAATCAAACAATGTATTAATAACTCGATACAAAAAGAGGAATGTTGTAGAACAGCGCAAACACATAGCGTCATTCTGTTTTTCGATAGTTCAAACCAATGCATACGGAAAATGATTTATCATCGTCAAACAAACGGGAAACCTGTCTATTTTTTCTATACTTTATTTGCACCAATGTTTGAATGTGAGTATATGGTGATAAATAATTTATGCCAACACGTATCTAAGGATATGGGCCGTGCTCTGTGAAAAAGGGGTTTAATGCATGTGCGTAAAGTGTCGTCTCAGATTAGCCTTTGCAGTCCGCACAGGCTTATCAGGGACAACACTTTCCGCTTTTATGACATTTTTTTGTTTCACGAAAGTCTCTTCTTAGCAAAAATCAAGTTTTAACGGAAGTTTCTTCCCTGGTTAGCCTGTGCGAACTGCCCAGGCTAATCTGGGACCCACAAACATAATCCCCATTTTCGCAGAGCGCGGCTCATATATAATTAACACCACAGCGTACCTGTGGATACGTTATTAACACAACTATGTATCTATTGATATGTTGCCAACATGTAACTTTAGATATGCAAATAAGGACAACACCTTAATATGTGTATATGTAAATATTTCCAGCACGTACCTCGGATGTGATTCAGCAGATGAAATGTTGGAATGACAGACTGCGGGTCCAACATGTGCAATTTCACGAACAGTGTGTTCATCGCCGTGTTGTATTCCTTTCTGTCACATGACCGCGGACTATTTTTGCACCCATCCCATCGTCCAAGAGGGCTCCGTCATGCGCTCAATAATACGCTCCGCCCACTCCGGCCTGAAAGTAGTCGTTCGTTTTTTTTATAAATTCCCACATGGTCGACAACACGGTAAACATTCGAGGCATATTTCTTGCTTTTCCAACATAAAAAATCCACGAAATTTCGTGTCCATGAAAAAGTTGTAGTTTGTTTAACCACGAAATTTCTTGCCAACGAATTTAAATAATTAAACATGTTTTAAAAAGACAGAGAACAAGCTTACCCATCATCGTCAATGAAGTCTTGCAAACTGATGTTCGTCCGTGCGTCTCTCACTACGGACGGGTACAGAGCGCAGTACATGGAGAACCCTGGAGAAAACAACAACAACAAATAACAAGTCCGGTCGGACTTTCGAGGTTTCAACAGTAGTAATATTACGGCGTTCAGCTCACTCTTTTCCTCGATTACCTGGTTTTCCAATGCTAAAATACTTAGTGATGCCAGTAAGGCTCGATTGGTCATTTTCGGCTCGGGCACTACTTACATATTCCCCGGGTATTCTTAAGTATACTTACATGTACCCCGGGTACGGTAAATATACTAAAAGGTTCCCCGGAAAATTAACGCTAAATCGGTCGTTCAGGGCTATTTTGTTGTACTTAATTATATTCACATTGTTGTCAATTTTCTGTTAAATGGCCTCTTTATAACCGAAACTCATACTCAAAAAGTATGTTGATTCAGTTTTTTTTAAAAGAGAAGTTTGTTTAAGATAATCGGTAGCGCGTTTTACGACATCGGATTTCGGGCGGGAATACAACTTGGGTACAGTCTATTATCGACCGGGTACGATTGAGTATATTTACCGTACCCGGTGTATATGTAAGTATACTTATGAGTACCCGGGTTACATGCAAGAAGTACCCGCGCCCACAATGACCAATCTAGCGCTAGTAAGCGATAACTACCCTGCGTGAATCAAGGGAAGGAGCAGAACATAGAAAGGTAATCGACCACATAACTATTTATTGTGTATATTGAAATTTAATCGGTTTATCGTTCTCCTGTGTTTTTTGCGAATTACACAAGCTATAATATAGAGAACTTAATAAATATTCAATGATCAAATCAGTGCAAAATAAAGTTAAATATTAAAGTTATGTTTTACTTTTTAATTTAATTTTTCTTTAGACTCAAAATGAAATTGAGGGTCAACGATATCCGGCCTAAGGTTTGTGAATGACGTCATTTTTAAGTGCTTGGTCACTTCTTATATTTATTATGCAGATACTTCTTTGTTAATAACCAATGGCATAAAGCAATATTTACCCAATTTCTTCTAATGTACGATAGTATACAGTTCAGTCAGCACACTTTCCAAGTTATTCTTTTCGATCATACAGTAAAACTTGTACGGATCCTATCCTTTTGAAATGGCCTCGCAAATGACTGCAACCGCCAGGCTGTGAATCGGAAATCCCCGTAAATCTTCGTCGGTTATTCGGGGATCTTTCGTCGCTTCCGGAAAAAATACTTCGTGAACACTTGGGTGTAGTTTTATGCAGTTCAGCAACAGATCACGTGACTCTTGCGTCACTAAATCGACGCCATTTTTAAATGGCGTCAATTATTGCAAAACGTCTAAAGTCAATCCATTATGTTTTGGTTTACTTGGTCCGGAAAATAGTTTGAAACCTTTATCTTCATTTCTCTTCTTAATAACTGGACGTTTTACTGTCTTAAAAGAGGACACTCTTTGTACTTCAACATTCAACCTGTTTGTGCTTTTCTCCACTCTGGAGTTACTTGCTTTTGACACTTTTGTAACCTCAGACAATGAAGTTACTCGCAAATAAGTAGTCTTTACTTTCGTGTTCTTGAATGTCGTTGCATTATATCTTGAGAAAATTGTAGATGTCTGAAAGATAAGGAACGCTTATAGTAGTATTCCAATAATGTATTTGAAGAATGCGGATAAATATAATTTTATTCAATTTAAGTGAACACAGCAAAATATAGTAATAGAGTAAATTGTCCATGACATTGCGCTTTGAAAGCAATAAGTTTACAAAAATATTTAATTTTATTATATTATCATTGGCAATATAACACTAAATGAACAATATATGCTATTAATATACCGTGCTGCCATTTCAAACATGTTGACATTATTTTTAATTTTCAAAGAGGCGTGCCTGACCCATGTGATATAATAAATGTGGGTCATATAGAATCAGTCGACATATGTCGCCTTCGTAGATCATGTGACGACGATATTAAACTAACCTCTGTTGCAGTTATAGTACAATTGTTATTGCTATATATCCATAGTTGTGGCAAAGCTATATGCATCCTATTGTTAATTCGTTATTGTTTCTCATATTGCACTCGTAGTTCCGACATTCGTGCCGGAGGGTCTTATCATCAAATGCGTTAAGATAGCAGATATGCCCTTCTTCAAAGGGTGAACGTTGTTTGATATTGTCCGCAACATATAAAACCATTCTAAGAATTTGTGGAATGTGTCTAATTGTAAATACATTGTAACACCGTTATTTCGAAGTCGATGCGTTGGAATTAAATCACGAATGCGGAGCACGAGTGCTTTGATAACACGAATCTATACTCCTTACTGTCGGTTATTCGACAACAAGCCATCATATAAAAATATTATTCATATTCTAACACGATTCGGATTGATTTGGTTCAAGCTTTTGGACGTGAAGTATAATTTCCAATACTCTGCCCCTCTTAGTACAAAGTTCAATATTTAGTGACGTCATTGAATTGTACAAACATATGACGTCGTTTTCATTCATAAATATTTTGCAAATTACATCACTTTCATTGAGAACAACACTAATAAAAACTAAATGAACACACGTGTATTAATTCTTTTAAAAAGCTGACATGCTATAAATGTTTTCTTAATTACGTTTCTTAAAAAAAACATTCTTTGCAGGCGTGGTCAAGCCACTTATCACTAAATATACAATTTGTTGTTTCATTACATTTATATACATGCTACATTTATTGCATTTCTTTTATAGCGGGATTTAGCACGTGCATTTTACTGCAATGTTTTCTTTATTTATTCGGAACTATTTTCGAAACATAAAACTCCGCCCACAATTTATTGCAGAATAACCCACACTTGATTTCCTTCTATGTCTATAGAAAACAAGTCGCGTGCGGTGTTAGAATCAATATCAGTAGATATTGGCGCCGAATTAATGGGTGCGTTCGGTGAGGTCCTAGCTTAGTCGTGACCGATCTGCATCGTTCGTAGTACAGTCGCAGAAGATTCTTACACATCGTAGTGAAGTCGCGACCCTATTTGCAAGACTTCAACCGAACCCCACGATTCGTCGTAAATCAATCGTACCAGTGTCGTAACTGAATCGTAGACTGTCACGAGTCTTCCCGATTCAATAAATGTGATAAATCGTAGCGAATCTTGGGCTTGTTTTCGTGGTGGAATAGGGCCAAAAGACAGTCAACTGGTAACACTATTCACTTTTTACCGCGATAGCAGCACTAACATTCGCGGTAGGGCAGACCATCGGATACAATGTTTTCTATGTACCGGAAGTGTATGAAGTGAATGGTGTTCATTTATTCACACACATATGAACTGTTTTATATAAATATAACAATCTTAAATCAAAAACGGCCATGAACATGGAGTGATGTCACACATACCACCCTATGACGTCATCGATTTCAACCTCTACTGTACCCGTCGACAAAGGAGTGTTTAGTCCGACGGCGGCTGAAAATAAGCGAATTTGTACATTTAAAATACAAAATAAAGAACGACAAACTATAAAGTAAATCATGTGGAAGTTCTTTATTTATTTTTATGTTATTGCTGAGAATTTGTTCATTGTAAATACATTATTAGGACCGGAAAATTATTAATAAAATCATGTTAAAGTTCTTCGTTCTCTTCTGACAAACACTCAATATACATGTCTGATGTTCAATATTTTGCCGTGCCGTTTATCAGAATATCGGTGACTAAAATTGTGGCAACTGATTGTTTTAATTTATAACGAACATTTGTTAGGCATAGGTGTATAACAGTGTACTTGTTCTATTCGTGAAAAAAATCAAAGTAAAACAAAATAATCGAAACGCCGAATGTCATTATTCCCTCTTTAATTTCAGTGTAAAGATATGCGGATTTTTTTAATAACCTTCCGAGAATTAGCTTGTACTTTTGTGTGGAACTTGTTAAATAAAATCAAGTTAAGTTTGTCTGATCTCCGTTACCTGTAAATGTTTGTTGCGCAATAAGTTCGTAACTTGATGTCGATGTCGGCCGCCATAGATGCATCGTGACGTCCCAAATTGACGTCACAAAGAATTTCCAGTTGTTGAGCGTTCCGCAGCAAGGCGACTTGGAAGACCCAATAAAAAATGTCAGCCCTAAAAGTGGAAAGTGTTCAGATAAAAATTATGTGTTAATTTACGTGTTTGTAATCAATAACCGTTTACGTGTTTGTTATCAACGACCGTTTACGTGTTTGCTATCAATGACTGTTCACGTGTTTGTTATCAATGACTGTTTACGTGTTTGTATCAATGGCCGTTTACGTGTTTGCTATCAATGGCCGTTTACGTGTTTGCTATCAACGACCGTTTTACGTGTTTGTTTTCAATGGCTGTTTATGTGTTTGTTATCAATAACTATTTACGTGTTTGTTATCAACGACCGTTTACGTGTTTGCTATCAATGACCGTTTACGAGTTTGTTTTCAATGACCGTTTACTTGTTTGTTATCAATGAATGTTAACGTTTTGGTTATCATTTTACGTGTTTGTTATCAAGTACCGTTTACGTGTTTGTTATCAATGACCGTTTACGTGTTTGTCATCAATGACCGTTTACGTGTTTGGCATCAATGGACCGTTTACGTGTATGTTATCAATTACATTGAGTTCACTTTGCATATATAACAATAACGGTTTAACGAAGGAAAATAATTATGTCGAAAACGACCTACCGATACCAGTTCCGGTATTGGCAATGTGCGCTCCGGGTTATATGTCCCGATGTCGCCACAACCTTCTGTGAATGAGAAAACTGAGTACTTTTAACCTCGCAACGCGTGTGATAAACAAATAATGAACGTTGTATCAATAGTTTGTTGTAGTACAGAATTAGTCACTTAGTTACAGGAACAACAGCAACTTAATTATATAATAAATTATACTAATGGAAGTTTAAGTAAAATGCTGATGACCATCATCATCATCATCATATCATCATCATCATCATCATCATCATCATCATCATCATCATCATCATCATCATCATCATCATCATCATCATCATCATCAATCATCATCATCATCATCATCAATCATCATCATCATCATCATCATAATCATCACAGTTATTTGTTTTTAAATTCAAATAAAAACAATTTACATTGAATACAAGCTATTCCTAATTAAAGAAGCAGTAGTAGTAGAAGTAGTAGTAGTAGTTGTTGTTTTTGATATTTCATGTAAAAGTAGTTCTTTTTGTTGCTGTTGTTGTTGTTCTAAAAGAAAATTTATTTGCTGATGATGTCGTCGGTGTTTTTCAAGATGATGGAAGTGGTACCGATACAGTTACTATATTAATGTCATTATTAAGGTGGTGTTGTTGATGATGATGATGAAATTTGACGTCACAATATCAATTTATACTTATTACATGCACATAAAATTGTCGTCAGAATGAAAACACTACCGAAAAACCTTCTTCTTTCCAAAACCTGCATGTTTAGGTTCTTTGAACTTGTTTACAAATCCTTTAAGTCCCTCCCCCCTTATAATATGTGTTCCCTTAAAGTCTTATTACTCTATCGAATGTTCCTTTGCTCGTGAAATAATTCCATTTGATGGAAACGTTATTTATCAATTGATAAAGTTATGCAATTAAAAGTCCTGTATCTTTCTTGGTATAAAGCTCGTTTACTTCTTTACTATATTGCAACGCATGTAGCAAATCAGTTTATAACATTAGACGTCGATGACTTAAAACATTAGACGTAGATGATTTAAAAAAATAAACGTAGATGCGTATTTGCGAAATAAAATGTAACTGTTTACTAATACGTTATTTAATGTTGAACGTTCAAATTATTACAACTTATACAGCGGTGCATTTTAATCATATTAGAATTTAATTAAAATCAATCAATAAGAAAAGCCCACATCACTCTATCATCCATTAACTTGATAATTTCTCCTTTTTTACGTTTGACGCACGTCTTTAAACCTTTCATTTAAAGATCGCTCATATTTCATAGAATAAAACCTGATTCATTTTCAAATAGATGCTGTATACAAGCAATGTGGAGCCTTCTTACACTCAAAGTGAAAATCAATAACTGCAATAGAAAGTGTATTAATGGTCAAACTTATTATGATAATCTCTGATCCATTCAAAAGAAGTAGCATCAATGCATGTTTATAATTGACACGACCAGACATGAAAATCATCGTAAACATTAAACATAAACAACCATTCATCAATGCTGTGAACAGATGGTTTAAATACGTAGACAGTCATAAATTGTGTTTACCTATTTTAATTACTTATGTGATCAATGAAATAAAATAAAATTGAATTAAATTAAATATGTTAATATGCTTTATACACTCATACATATGGACTGTGCTCCGTGAAAAAGCGGTTTAATGCATGTGCGTAAAGTGCCGTCCCAGATTAGCCTGTGCTGTTCGCATAGGCTTATCATTGACGACACTTTCCGCAAAATTTTGACTTTTGCTAAGAAGAGACTTTCTTGAAACGAAAATATCATGAAAGCGAAATGTCGTCCCTGATTAGCCTATGCGGACTGCACAGTCTGTTCTGGGACAACACTTTACGCACATGCATTGATCCCCGTGTTCACAGAGCACGGCTCATCAAACCGAACGTGTCACAGTTTTGTTTGTTTGTTTGTTTGTTTGTTGTTAGATTTTTCACTGATTTCTCTGTTTTCCACGATATGCATTCACGTCAAGGCGCTCACTTTACCAACTCTCACTTACCTTGGTTTGTTGGTTTAGCAGTTCTAACTGAACATACATTGGCCAGAAGCAACGGCCTTGGCGTTTAAAGATCGCTGTGTCGCAAAGGATATTGTGTCCGCCTAGCGATCGGGAGGTCACGGGTTTGATCCCCACTGTTTGAGCGTTGTTAAGTTCTCACCCATAGACAGCAAGTACTGGCTAGGCCCAGGCAACGGACTCAAGAGCGTTTCATATAAGCCTAAGACTTTCTATGCGATCGAGCTAAAAACATGGTTTTAAACTAAAAGCTGCCTTATTTCAATGAGAGGCATGGGGAGGATAGCCGAAGAAAGGTTTGAATAACCAGCCCGCGCAATAGTAATGTGACCAGAGACCGGACCGAGGAACCGACTCGCGACTCTCATATTTGGTGCCAAGCACTCTACAAACTGCGCTAACCCGTCTTAGTAGGGACGAAACTTTCTCCCGGGGGTTGGTTCTCGGGAAATTCTTCCCATACCTCCAAATCAAGTAGGACATCAGTGCAGTTAGAACTGGTAAACCAGCTTACCAAGGGAAATTAGTCGCGTATGTTTTTCTTCCTGTCTGTGTTCGTCCGTCCGTACGATATGTAGCAAGTAGGGTACAATAATCATGTTACAATAATTCAATGTTCGAAGGGCAGGGGTCATAATTTTCGAACAAGTTTTAACGAAGCCTGATGCAGAATTGCACATGCGCATTTTTTTCATATAATGTAAAGTGCATGCATGTATTATTGGTGTACCTTAAATAGTGTAGGAGTTATAATCGGCAATCGGCAAATTGTTTGTCTACGGACACACAGACGGTCAGACAGACAGACAGGAAGACGGACGGGCAAGGACAGGAAGTAAAACAGACATAAACACACACGAATATTGCGAATCCAGCATACCCTTATACTTTGTCTTGACTAAATCGATGGTTTTAATTAAATGTATAAGTATCCATCATAAGCCTGCAGCTTTGAACATTTTGAAATAGTTTACACAACTAAAGATAGACTTCAGGTGATCATAACATGCAACGTAGACGCTGTTTCGTGTGATTTGAAATAAAAACAAGAACAAGCTTTTGTACCAATTCAGTTTTGTTTATTTAATATAAATATAAGCTTTTGTTATTTTAATTTTAAACGTAAATAAAATATGAATTCATCGTAACAACTTTTGTATTACATAAAACATATTCAAAGATATTTACATGTTATTTTATGTTACATATATACAAATATTTACATATACAACATGTTGAATTATATATTCAAATATTAACATATTTAGCAACCATTAATAATAATAACAAAGGCAAAACTTTGAACATTATGCGATAACAAGAATAATAAGAGCAGCGTTTTAGGAAAACTGGGTTTAATGCATGTTCACATGCTTTTCAGGGACGACAGTGTCCGCTTTTATGGTATTCTTCGTTTAAAGAAAGTCTCTTCTTAGCGAGAATCCAGTTTGGGCGGAACATGTCGTCCCGGATAAGCCTGTGACTTAAGATCTACCATAATTAACAAGCGTACAAGCGAACACGTGTAAATATCGCTCGTCATCGATGTATTATATTAAATAGTTACGTATAACACACGAACTGTTTTATCAATACTTGTCATACATTCAAAAATGTGTGAATAGCATAACTTATACATCGATACCGCATTATTTGCATTTGTTCACACCAAAAATGTACGCTTTACAATTAAAACATTCACAGAAGACAAACATGATGATTTTGGTACAAAATAAGTCGAATGAACAATATTACATTCAATACGGAAGCACACTGGAGATTTTCTCCCACAAAATCTAAACACATGTGTAATTGTATAAATCCGTCCAGACCTCGACGTCATTAGATAGAAGGTCCAAATCAACGAAACGTATTTGTAACATCGTCACAACTAACGCATGCGTTTGTTCATTTCGTTGTCACAGACGAACAATTGATGCTTATTCCATAGGGTATGCGAGCTTATTCCGGATGCGACATCTGGATGCGTGCGCATTTTTTCGACGAGAGCCGGAAACGGCCAAATGTGATCACGAGATTACATGACGCTGCATCTATCCTGGAGGTCACTAGTTCTTTTATTGTCGGGACGTCGCCCGTTCCAGACGCCGACGTTACGTGCTTCCGTCATTATAAACTCCTCGACGTCAATGCCGTAAAAAACTTCGATTTCGTCGAGGCTCATGCGCGACGCGCCGTTGCTAGGCATGGTCTCCTTTGTTACGGCAGTCCGCGCATGCGCGCTGAGTGCCGCAGCGTCCAGTGAGCCTCCGAGGTAGTCCCGGGTGGCCAGCTCTAGGTTGCATTCCGGGAGAGCTGAAATGAAGACAAAAACTCTTTGCTTACAAAATATACATTATTTTATGAAGTCACTGTATACACCATGCGAAATTTGTATTACTATATTAAGTTTAATTAATCAGTAAGATATTGCATGTTTCGGTGGGTTGTGTCTCATGAGTTGGTTGTGCGACAATCCCGCTGTCACAATCATAAACTATTATATTTATTATATATATGTACCTTATTATGGCCAAAAGCAACGTAACAAGCCATCAATCAAACAATGTATTAATAACTCGATACAAAAAGAGGAATGTTGTAGAACAGCGCAAACACATAGCGTCATTCTGTTTTTCGATAGTTCAAACCAATGCATACGGAAAATGATTTATCATCGTCAAACAAACGGGAAACCTGTCTATTTTTTCTATACTTTATTTGCACCAATGTTTGAATGTGAGTATATGGTGATAAATAATTTATGCCAACACGTATCTAAGGATATGGGCCGTGCTCGGTGAAAAAGGGGTTTAATGCATGTGCGTAAAGTGTCGTCTCAGATTAGCCTTTGCAGTCCGCACAGGCTTATCAGGGACAACACTTTCCGCTTTTATGACATTTTTTTGTTTCACGAAAGTCTCTTCTTAGCAAAAATCAAGTTTTAACGGAAGTTTCTTCCCTGGTTAGCCTGTGCGAACTGCCCAGGCTAATCTGGGACCCACAAACATAATCCCCATTTTCGCAGAGCGCGGCTCATATATAATTAACACCACAGCGTACCTGTGGATACGTTATTAACACAACTATGTATCTATTGATATGTTGCCAACATGTAACTTTAGATATGCAAATAAGGACAACACCTTAATATGTGTATATGTAAATATTTCCAGCACGTACCTCGGATGTGATTCAGCAGATGAAATGTTGGAATGACAGACTGCGGGTCCAACATGTGCAATTTCACGAACAGTGTGTTCATCGCCGTGTTGTATTCCTTTCTGTCACATGACCGCGGACTATTTTTGCACCCATCCCATCGTCCAAGAGGGCTCCGTCATGCGCTCAATAATACGCTCCGCCCACTCCGGCCTGAAAGTAGTCGTTCGTTTTTTTTATAAATTCCCACATGGTCGACAACACGGTAAACATTCGAGGCATATTTCTTGCTTTTCCAACATAAAAAATCCACGAAATTTCGTGTCCATGAAAAAGTTGTAGTTTGTTTAACCACGAAATTTCTTGCCAACGAATTTAAATAATTAAACATGTTTTAAAAAGACAGAGAACAAGCTTACCCATCATCGTCAATGAAGTCTTGCAAACTGATGTTCGTCCGTGCGTCTCTCACTACGGACGGGTACAGAGCGCAGTACATGGAGAACCCTGGAGAAAACAACAACAACAAATAACAAGTCCGGTCGGACTTTCGAGGTTTCAACAGTAGTAATATTACGGCGTTCAGCTCACTCTTTTCCTCGATTACCTGGTTTTCCAATGCTAAAATACTTAGTGATGCCAGTAAGGCTCGATTGGTCATTTTCGGCTCGGGCACTACTTACATATTCCCCGGGTATTCTTAAGTATACTTACATGTACCCCGGGTACGGTAAATATACTAAAAGGTTCCCCGGAAAATTAACGCTAAATCGGTCGTTCAGGGCTATTTTGTTGTACTTAATTATATTCACATTGTTGTCAATTTTCTGTTAAATGGCCTCTTTATAACCGAAACTCATACTCAAAAAGTATGTTGATTCAGTTTTTTTAAAAGAGAAGTTTGTTTAAGATAATCGGTAGCGCGTTTTACGACATCGGATTTCGGGCGGGAATACAACTTGGGTACAGTCTATTATCGACCGGGTACGATTGAGTATATTTACCGTACCCGGTGTATATGTAAGTATACTTATGAGTACCCGGGTTACATGCAAGAAGTACCCGCGCCCACAATGACCAATCTAGCGCTAGTAAGCGATAACTACCCTGCGTGAATCAAGGGAAGGAGCAGAACATAGAAAGGTAATCGACCACATAACTATTTATTGTGTATATTGAAATTTAATCGGTTTATCGTTCTCCTGTGTTTTTTGCGAATTACACAAGCTATAATATAGAGAACTTAATAAATATTCAATGATCAAATCAGTGCAAAATAAAGTTAAATATTAAAGTTATGTTTTACTTTTTAATTTAATTTTTCTTTAGACTCAAAATGAAATTGAGGGTCAACGATATCCGGCCTAAGGTTTGTGAATGACGTCATTTTTAAGTGCTTGGTCACTTCTTATATTTATTATGCAGATACTTCTTTGTTAATAACCAATGGCATAAAGCAATATTTACCCAATTTCTTCTAATGTACGATAGTATACAGTTCAGTCAGCACACTTTCCAAGTTATTCTTTTCGATCATACAGTAAAACTTGTACGGATCCTATCCTTTTGAAATGGCCTCGCAAATGACTGCAACCGCCAGGCTGTGAATCGGAAATCCCCGTAAATCTTCGTCGGTTATTCGGGGATCTTTCGTCGCTTCCGGAAAAAATACTTCGTGAACACTTGGGTGTAGTTTTATGCAGTTCAGCAACAGATCACGTGACTCTTGCGTCACTAAATCGACGCCATTTTTAAATGGCGTCAATTATTGCAAAACGTCTAAAGTCAATCCATTATGTTTTGGTTTACTTGGTCCGGAAAATAGTTTGAAACCTTTATCTTCATTTCTCTTCTTAATAACTGGACGTTTTACTGTCTTAAAAGAGGACACTCTTTGTACTTCAACATTCAACCTGTTTGTGCTTTTCTCCACTCTGGAGTTACTTGCTTTTGACACTTTTGTAACCTCAGACAATGAAGTTACTCGCAAATAAGTAGTCTTTACTTTCGTGTTCTTGAATGTCGTTGCATTATATCTTGAGAAAATTGTAGATGTCTGAAAGATAAGGAACGCTTATAGTAGTATTCCAATAATGTATTTGAAGAATGCGGATAAATATAATTTTATTCAATTTAAGTGAACACAGCAAAATATAGTAATAGAGTAAATTGTCCATGACATTGCGCTTTGAAAGCAATAAGTTTACAAAAATATTTAGTTTTATTATATTATCATTGGCAATATAACACTAAATGAACAATATATGCTATTAATATACCGTGCTGCCATTTCAAACATGTTGACATTATTTTTAATTTTCAAAGAGGCGTGCCTGACCCATGTGATATAATAAATGTGGGTCATATAGAATCAGTCGACATATGTCGCCTTCGTAGATCATGTGACGACGATATTAAACTAACCTCTGTTGCAGTTATAGTACAATTGTTATTGCTATATATCCATAGTTGTGGCAAAGCTATATGCATCCTATTGTTAATTCGTTATTGTTTCTCATATTGCACTCGTAGTTCCGACATTCGTGCCGGAGGGTCTTATCATCAAATGCGTTAAGATAGCAGATATGCCCTTCTTCAAAGGGTGAACGTTGTTTGATATTGTCCGCAACATATAAAACCATTCTAAGAATTTGTGGAATGTGTCTAATTGTAAATACATTGTAACACCGTTATTTCGAAGTCGTCGGGACCATTTAAAAAAACTTCGGATTAACGATAATTCGAAATAAACATTTGACAGAAGATTTCTTTGATTCTGTAAAAATAAAACATTGTGGAATTCGCATGGTTCGATTACACGCTGCTATTAATACTTGTTTTACTTAAAAACTTAAACTAGTCAGAAAGCATAAGATTTCTACTTGTAACAAACGGAGGAATACAACGATTCTTTTCTCCTTTTTATTTTTCTCTAATTACAAAACATATAAAATATCATAATTATTAAGTTGTTTTAAATGGTTTACCACGTACCCATGTGAGTGCTTCAGGGCCCTCTGGCTAAAAATGTTTTAACTTTGTTAAGGTTATTAAAACATTTAATTGTAAAAATCAGAAAAAAATCTATAGACAAGCCTTAAGTAATAATAAAACCTTTTACGCCATGTTTTAGACACGCCATCCATCGTAAATGAAAATTGAACAAACAGATACAACTAATCGTTATTCACCAACGTAAAACACGTGTTGTTTTATGTTAAGTTGAATGACAAAATGAATAATGGTAAACAAGTTGGTGGGGAATTTGTAATGCTTACATCCGTAAATATGCATTGACGAAAGCTTGTCCTAACTTGTTGTTTTTTTAAATCATATTTCAATCGTCAACAGAGCGTCGTTTGTTGTGTAAAGTGCATTTGGGTGGATTGCATTTGCATGTAAACAGCTCGAACAGGATACAATTTATTTTGTTTATTAACTGAAATCAAACATCAAAAGGTGTGTCATTGGAAAAGAGCCAAGCAGTATTCATATACATATGTATAGCCACAACTGTGCATCATATTTCAAACGTTTCATGTCAAACTGATTTATACACGCAGTGAATTTTCGATAAAGGTAAGCTTATTTTATATTGTTGTTATAAGAGCTGTTTGCTATTACGGCAGTGTGACTGAAACTGCACCGACGTGACGTTTAAGATTGTATTATAACTGCCGATCCGGATATCCTCCCGGGTTGGGTACCGGGCCCTTCTCCATATTGCTCGACATTTGGTTTGGAAAATAGTTACGTGGTTGACTTGTTTGTATCAGACATTTTGTAATGATTTTTGTTAAAACGGTAGAGTTTATAAATGATGCATTTCATTTGACCACATTTACTCAGACCTAACGTGACACGTTTGTTTGTTACTAAAGAATGCAAAACTACGTAAATAGTAATTATCGGCTTTTGACGACATAATAAAATTAACACGCTACGCGCAGACGACAAAGGTGTGAAATTACGCTCAGTGTTTTGCAGTAATGACTTCGGATAAAAGACTGATAATCAGATGCGAATTATAGTGTTGGGACCGACAGAATCACTTCGAATTAACGATTTCTTCGGTTTAATGAAGTTCGGGTTAACAATGAAATTTTACATAAAACAAAGAAGAACCAAAATCGGGGCCTGAAAAATACTTCGAAATAACGGTGACTTCGGATTATCGGTGTTCGAAATAACGGTGTTGAAGTGTAGTTTTATTGCATTGTTGAGTGCCGGCATGGAAATATCTGACATAGCTGTTCATTCAATAAAGGAAACTTTTCACAGATTGTGGCATGATTTATGGTTGTCATTAAATGCTGCTTTTTTGACGATGCTGGAACAGCAGCGTCCAAGGTTTGATAACCAGTAAAAAAATCGTCACAATGGCGACCTATGTAAAAGACCGAGCCAGTCCGATTGAGATAACTCGATTTTTCAGTTACTTCCCTTGGCATTCGCCACTGCGTAGGAGATTGCTCGTTGATTTTCATTGATAACATTCTCCTAGCAGAGTTGACGTTCGTGTTGATAAAGGTAAATATTAATAGAACAGCATATCCTGGGGAAACAGATTCAGTAAGTGTATCAGAACGTTAATTTCAAATTAGTAATTTTACATCCATTTTATTTTTATGGACCAATGAAACAACTACATGTATATATTTTCTCTATTTTGTTTGATATTTGTTCTCGATTTAGTAAATAAATTGCGAATAAAAACATGTAAAATTAACTTTTTACGTGATCACAAAACTAAAGAATGCGAACGATTTCGAACCTGAATTTGTAAACGCTGCACTGCTATGATATATATAGATAAAACAACATGTCCCTGCGTAATTGTCCGTCCCGCTAGCGCAGTGGTTAGGACGTTCGCCTTTTCACCTTTACGACACCGGTTCGATTACCGCTCCCGGCGCAATGTTATATTTTGTATGTTTTGTGGTCACCATTCCTGACAGTTGTTTTTTTCCGGAAAATCTCACCCCCGCAGCATTTGACCATATAAAAAATTAAAAAGTATTTCAGTACAAAACAAATAGCTGGAAATTGCAGCTATCATTCAAAATTCGTCCCAACTGTCGTCGATCTAATCTTATTAGGTTGGAGTGCTGGACACATTCCGGGCCCCAACATTATGCAGCCTCAGCGCGGAGGTAACTCATTACTTGGAAAAACACAAATACACACACTGGGTGCAGCCTAGGCGCGTATAGACTCAAACAAAGCAACAAACTCAAGTGCGGGCACAATCATTTAAAATTTAAATATTGAATACGATATTCTTACAGAAATTACACAACCACCTAAGTGTACATACCATGTTTGATATTTCGTTCGATTGTTAGATTTCAGCATATACATGTATAAGGTCATTTCGCTATTAGTTAACTTATCCATATGTTCGTGGGCGAACTCGGATAGTCAAGTGCTCATACGAGTGAGCTCACATGGTCCGGCTATGTGCTCATACCTACTTTCGAGAATCATCATGAATGTATTGCCATACTTAATGAACAAGAATGTGACCCGCCTCCCAGTTCGCTCAATGGGTCAAGTTACCCACGGGTACTACTTACCCGTACCCCTAAACTTTTTTTCGTACCAAAAATGTTTCGTACGCAAATTTTTTTCGTACCCACAATTTTCGTACCCAAATTTTGTATCGTACCCAAATGTTCGTATCAACATACACAATTGTGGTGATATAGATAAACTTAAATTGATGTTTTATATCAATCCTCTTCAAAAGCATCGTCACACCAGTACTGCCAGTACTTTGATTAATAAATAGCTTAAGTACAAACAAGAATAAAATTAAAGAAAGAACAAAGGTAACCCACAACTGGGCTCAAACCATTGACCCTTGGTGTAAAAGTCTAGCGCTTTAACCACTCGGCCATCCTTCCTAACATAGTCTTTGACGTAGTAAATACTACATACTAGTATAAGCAATCCTTGTTATATCACAATATCTAACGATATCAACAGAACTCTCCAAATTATTCAATCGTTTCGCATTTGTAACGCTTGATTTTTTTTCAGTTTTTTTTTTCATCGTCAAGAGATGCATATAAAGGATTTTTCAGATCACGGTAAATGTCAATATTACTGTTTCCTCGCAAATATTATGACTACAACAAAAAAATGCAAATCTTATACATATTTTTTTTAGTTTGTCAATTTACCAAAAAATAGGAACCAGGAAATTAATGAATCTTTTTTTATTTTTATTACTTTCATGCATTACTTCATTGTTTGTTTAAAATAGATAAACGTATAGTTTTTTTATTTATGTATTTAATTTATAATTCAGTAATCGCTTAATATTTTAACAAAA